>NC_092228.1:23506687-23623047 GCF_036320965.1 Panulirus ornatus
TCCGCTTCCATGTTTCCATCCGCTGCCAGATCCACTCCCAGATATCTAATACACTTTAATTTCCTCCAGTTTTCCTCCATTCAAACTTACTCCATATATATATATATATATATATATATATATTATATATATATATATATATATATATATATATTTTTTTTTTTTTTTTTGCTTTGTCGCTGTCTCCCGCGTTTGCGAGTAGCGCAGGAAACAGACAAAGAATATGGCCCAACCCACCCCATAACATGTATATACATACGTGTCCCCCACACACCAAATATACATACCTACACAGCTTTCCCAGGGTTTTACCAAAGACGCTTCGCATGCCCTGATTCAATCCACTGACAGCACGTAAACCCCGGTATACCATATCGCTCCAATTCACTCTATTCCTTGCCCTCCTTTCACCCTCCTGCATGTTCAGGCCCCGATCACACAAAATCTTTTTCACTCCATCTTTCCACCTCCAATTTGGTCTCCCTCTTCTCCTCGTTCCCTCCACCTCCGACACATATATCCTCTTGGTCAATCTTTCCTCACTCATTCTCTCCATGTGCCCAAACCATTTCAAAACACCCTCTTCTGCTCTCTCAACCACGCTCGTTTTATTTCCACACATCTCTCTTACCCTTACGTTACTTACTCGATCAAACCACCTCACACCACACATTGTCCTCAAACATCTCATTTCCAGCACATCCATCCTCCTGCGCACAACTCTATCCATAGCCCACGCCTCGCAACCATACAACATTGTTGGAACCACTATTCCTTCAAACATACCCATTTTTGCTTTCCGAGATAATGTTCTCGACTTCCACACATTCTTCAAGGCTCCCAGAATTTTCGCCCCCTCCCCCATCCTATGATCCACTTCCGCTTCCATGGTTCCATCCGCTGCCAGATCCACTCCCAGATATCTAAAACACTTTACTTCCTCCAGTTTTTCTCCATTCAAACTTCCCTCCCAATTGACTTGACCCTCAACCCTACTGTACCTAATAACCTTGCTCTTATTCACATTTACTCTTAACTTTCTTCTTTCACACACTTTACCAAACTCAGTCACCAGCTTCTGCAGTTTCTCACATGAATCAGCCACCAGCGCTGTATCATCAGCGAATAACACCTGACTCACTTCCGAAGCTCTCTCATCCCCAACAGACTTCATACTTGCCCCTCTTTCCAAAACTCTTGCATTCACCTCCCTAACAACCCCATCCATAAACAAATTAAACAGCCATGGAGACATCATACACCCCTGCCACAAACCTACATTCCCTGAGAACCAATCACTTTCCTCTCTTCCTACACGTACACATGCCTTACATCCTCGACAAAAACTTTTCTCTGCTTCTAACAACTTGACTCCCACACCATATATTCTTAATACCTTCCACAGAGCATCTCTATCAACCCTATCATATGCCTTCTCCAGGTCCATAAATGCTATATACAAATCCATTTGCTTTTCTAAGTATTTCTCACGTACATTCTTCAAAGCAAACACCTGATCCACACATCCTCTACCACTTCTGAAACCACACTGCTCTTCCCCAATCTGATGCTCTGTACATGCCTTCACCCTCTCAATCAATACCCTCCCATATAATTTACCAGGAATACTCAACAAACTTATACCTCTGTAATTTGAGCACTCACTCTTATCCCCTTTGCCTTTGTACAATGGCACTATGCACGCATTCCGCCAATCCTCAGGCACCTCACCATGAGTCATACATATATTAAATAACCTTACCAACCAGTCAATAATACAGTCACCCCCTTTTTTAATAAATTCCACTGCAATACCATCCAAACCTGCTGCCTTGCCGGCTTTCATCTTCCGCAGAGCTTTTACTACCTCTTCTCTGTTAACCAAATCATTTTCCCTAACCCTCTCACTTTGCACACCACCTCGACCAAAATACCCTATATCTGCCACTCTATCATCAAACACATTCAACAAACCTTCAAAGTACTCACTCCATCTCCTTCTCACATCACCACTACTTGTTATCACCTCACTTCACTGAAGTTCCCATTTGCTCCCTTGTCTTACGCACTTTATTTACCTCCTTCCAGCACATCTTTTTATTCTCCCTAAAAGTTAATGATACTCTCTCACCCCAACTCTCATTTGCCCTCTTTTTCACCTCTTGCACCTTTCTCTTGACCTCCTGTCTCTTTCTTTTATACATCTCAAACTCAATTGCATTTTTTCCTGCAAAAATCGTCCAAATGCCTCTCTCTTCTCTTTCACTAATAATCTTACTTCTTCATCCCACCACTCACTACCCTTTCTTATCAACGCACCTCCCACTCTTCTCATGCCACACGCATATTTTGCGCAATCCATCACTGATTCCCTAAATACATCCCATTCCTCCCCCACTCCCCTTACTTCCATTGTTCTCACCTTTTTCCATTCTGTACTCAGTCTCATCCTGGTACTTCCTCACACAAGTCTCCTTCCCAAGCTCACTTACTCTCACCACCCTTTTTCACCCCAACATTCACTCTTCTTTTCTGAAAACCCATACAAATCTTCACCTTAGCCTCCACAAGATAATGATCAAACATCCCTCCAGTGCACCTCTCAGCACATTAACATCCAAAAAAGTCTCTCTTTCGCGCGCCTGTCAATTAACACGTAATCCAATAACGATCTCTGGCCAAGAACCATTGGAACGCAAACCTCGCCAGGTGTTGAAGTGTCCCGCATGCGATCAGACAGACTTCCCCCAGAACTTTTTTAAAGGGGAAGTAAATGCTTATAATTGTGTTACGGAGTGATAGTTTTCATACATGGTACTTTGGCAAGAACATCTTTTTATTCTCCCTAAAATTTAATGATACTCTCTCACCCCAACTCTCATTTGCCCTCTTTTTCACCTCTTGCACCTTTCTCTTGACCTCCTGTCTCTTTCTTTTATACATCTCCCACTCAATTGCATTTTTTCCCTGCAAAAATCGTCCTAATGCCTCTTTCTTCTCTTTCACTAATACTCTTACTTCTCATCCCACCACTCACTACCCTTTCTTATCAACGCACCTCCCACTCTTCTCATGCCACACGCATATTTTGCGCAATCCATCACTGATTCCCTAAATACATCCCATTCCTCCCCCACTCCCCTTACTTCCATTGTTCTCACCTTTTTCCATTCTGTACTCAGTCTCTCCTGGTACTTCCTCACACAAGTCTCCTTCCCAAGCTCACTTACTCTCACCACCCTTTTCACCCCAACATTCACTCTTCTTTTCTGAAAACCCATACAAATCTTCACCTTAGCCTCCACAAGATAATGATCAAACATCCCTCCAGTTGCACCTCTCAGCACATTAACATCCAAAAGTCTCTCTTTCGCGCGCCTGTCAATTAACACGTAATCCAATAACGATCTCTGGCCAAGAACCATTGGAACGCAAACCTCGCCAGGTGGTAGAGTGTCCCGCAGTGTATCGAGACAGACTTCCCCAGAACTTTTTTAAAGGGGAAGTAAATGCTTATAATTGTGTTACTGGAGTGATAGTTTTCATACATGGTACTTTGGCAAGAACATCTTTTTATTCTCCCTAAAATTTAATGATACTCTCTCACCCCAACTCTCATTTGCCCTCTTTTCACCTCTTGCACCTTTCTCTTGACCTCCTGTCTCTTTCTTTTATACATCTCCCACTCAATTGCATTTTTTCCCTGCAAAAATCGTCCTAATGCCTCTTTCTTCTCTTTCACTAATACTCTTACTTCTTCATCCCACCACTCACTACCCTTTCTAATCAACCCATATCGCACTCTTCTCATGCCACAAGCATCTTTTGCGCAATCCATCACTGATTCCCTAAATACATCCCATTCCTCCCCCACTCCCCTTGCTTCCATTGTTCTCACCTTTTTCCATTCTGTACTCAGTCTCTCCTGGTAATTCCTCACACAAGTCTCCTTCCCAAGCTCACTTACTCTCACCACCCTCTTCACCCCAACATTCACTCTTCTTTTCTGTATATATATGTATATATATATATATATATATATATATATATATATATATATATATATATATATATATATATATATATATATGTATATATATATATATATATATATATATATATATATATATATATATATATATATATATATATATATATATATATATATATATATATATATATATATATATATATATATATATATATATATATATATATATATATATATATATATATATATATATATATATATATATATGTATATATACATATATATATATATCTATATATATATATATATATATATATATATATATATATATATATATATATATATATATATATATATATATATATATATATATATATATATATATATATATATATATATATATAAGGGTGTTAAAAAACGATAGGTACAAAATTTGACAGTAGACAGGGACACCCAAAGCAAACACTTTTTGATGAATACCAAAAATTGCAAAACTAGTTAGTTTTCGAGATACAGTGCTTTAAGATTTTAACTTGACACCTATTCACAAGTATTTTCGTTTCTAACAAATGATATAGTGAAAAATTAAACAAATATTGTGTAAACAGATGTATCATCGATCACAATCTACAATAGCTGTTCGAAGTGTCTGCCTTTTGCTTCAATGCAGACCTGTCACCTCCTCTGATAGGACTGCTGGACACGAGACAACATTCTTGGATCTTCTGCAATGTCGCTTGCTGCGACCGCTATTCTTGCGACAAGATCCATCTCAGACTCCACAGATGCTTCGTGTACCAATGTTTTCATGTGGCCTTAGAGAAAGAATTCCAAAGGACTCAAGTCTGGAGATCTTGCAGGCCATGCCATTGGACCATTGCGCCCTATCCACTTGTTTGGAAACGTGTCGTTAAGGTATTGGCGAGCATTTCTATCGTTATGGGCAGGAGCTCCGTCGTGCTGGAACCATATGTGACCGTGTATACCTAGAGGCGTATCTTGCAGCAGTATAGGAAATACGTCCCTTAGGAAAGTTACATACCGTGGTCCATTTAGAGGGGACGGCATCAGATATGGCCCAATAACATAGTCACCGACAATACCAGCCCACACATTGACACTAAACTCGTGTTGGTATCGGAATCGATGCACTTCATGAGGGTTCTCCTCTTGCCAGCTGTGCCAATTGCGCGTGTTAAACACTCCGGCGCGGGTGAAAGTAGTTTCGTCGGTGAACAGAACATGAAAAAACTGTTCATGATACTCTAGTTGCGTCAGGCACCAACGTGCAAAGTTTACACGTCGGATGTGGTCGATCGGGAGCAGATCTTTAAGTGTCTGGAAATGGTAAGGATATAAACCGTTGTCATGAAGAACATTGCACACGTCGACGTGGTTTGGTATTCCTAAGTCACGTGCTCGGGTGCTTGCACGAGGCCTGTCACGGAAGTATTGCAGCACGTTATCCTCAATTGCCTCACGCACTACCCTTGGCCGGCCATGTCCTATCCTGTCCACGTTGAAATTTCCATGCTCACGTAAGCGACGATGTATGGCCGTAAACATTCGAGGTCCGGGCAAATATCTGGTCGGGAAAAGCTCATGATATAACCTAACAGCCTCTCTAGCATTACCGTTCGCTGCACCGTAAGCCATATGCATGTCAGCCATTTCTTCATTAGACAAATGTGCCATGTTGTCACCATGACGTGCAATGGTGAACTAATTCGTAAACACCGAGTGTTGCCACGCCTTAATCAAGCGAGTGTTGCTAGATTGTAAACTAATATTACATTCAAAGTTTACAGTTCAGACATACCAAAGTTAAAACTTTAAAGCTCAGTATCTCGAAAACTAACTAGTTTTGCAATTTTTGGTATTCTTGAAAAAGTGTTTGCTTTGGGTGTCCCTGTCTACTGTCAAATTTTGTACCTATATTTTTGTAACACCCTGTATATATATATATATATATATATATATATATGTATATGTAATCAATGTATGTATTGCTCATGGTGATGTGCCTGAAGATTGGCGGAATGGATGCATAGTACCATTGTGCAAGGCCAAAGGCGATAAAGTTGAAAGTTCAAATTACAGATGCAAAAGTTTGCTGAGTATTCCATGAAATTATCTGGGAGGGTTTTGATTGAGAGGGTGAAGGCATGTAGAGAGCATCGGATTTGGAAAGAGAAGTGTGGTTTCAGAAGTGGTAGAGTATATGTGGATCAGTTGTTTCCTTTGAAAAATGTATGTGACAAATACTTAGAAAAACAAAAGGATTTGTAGATAGCATCTTTCGATTTGGAGAAGGCATATGATGGAGTTAGTAAAGATGCTTTGTGGAAGTAGTAAGAATACATGGTGTCGGGGGCAGGTTGCTAGTAGTTAAAAGTTTTTATCGAGGATGTAAGGCATGTAGGAAGAGAGGAAAGTGATTGGTTCTCAGTGAATGTCGCTTTGCGGAAGAGATGCGTGATTTCTCGACGGTTGTTTAATTTGTTTATGGATAGGGTTCTTAGGGAAGTGAATTAAAAAGATGTTTTGGAAGAAGGTAAATAAAGTGCGTAAGAAAAGGGAGCAAATGGGAACTTCAGTGAAGGGGGCTAAAGGGGAGGTGATAACAAGCATTGGTGATGTGAAAAGGAGATGGAGTGAGTAATTTGAAGGTTTGTTGAATGTGTTTGATGATAGAGTGGCAGGTATAGGGTATTTTGGTCGAGGTGGTGTGGTGTGCAAAGTGAGAGGGTTAGGGAAAATGATTTGGTAAACAGAGAAGAGGTACTAGAAGCTTTGCTGAAGATGAAAGCTGGCATGGCAGCAGGTTTGGATGATATTGCAGTCGAACTTATTAAAAAAGGGGGTGACTGTATTGTTGACAGGTTGGTAAGGTTACTTAATGTATGTATGAATCATGGTGAGGTGCCTGAGGATTGGCGGAATGCTTGCATAGTGCCATAGTAAAAGGGGAAAGCGGATAAGAGTGAGTGCTCAAATTACAGAGGAATATGTTTATTGAGTATTTCTGGGAAATTATATGGGAGGGTATTGATTGAAAGTGTGAAGGCATGTACAGAGCATCAGATTGGGGAAGAGCAGTGTGGTTTCAGAAGTGGTAGAGGATGTGTGGATCAGGTGTTTGCTTTGAAGAATGTATGTGAGAAATACTTAGAAAAGCAAATGGATTTGTCTGTAGCATTTATGTATCTGGAGAAGGCATATGATAGAGTTGATAGAGATGCTCTGTGGAAGGTATTAAGAATGTATGGTGTGGGAGGCAAGTTGTTAGAAGCAAAGTTTTTATCGAGGATGTAAGGCATGTGTACGAGCTGGAAGAGAGGAAAGTGATTGGTTCTCAGTGAATGTAGGTTTTCGGCAGGGGTGTGTGATGTCTCCATGGTTGTTTAATTTGTTTATGGATGGGATTGTTAGGGAGGTGAATGCAAGAGTTTTGGAAAGAGGGGCAAGTATACAGTCTGTTGTGGATGAGAGCTTGGGAAGTAAGTCAGTTGTTGTTCGCTGATGATACAGCGCTGGTGGCTGATTCATGTGAGAAACTGCAGAAGCTGGTGACTGAGTTTGGTAAAGGGTGTGAAAGAAGAAAGTTTAGAGTAAATGTGAATAAGAGCAAGGTTATTAGGTCCAGTAGCGCTGAGGGTCAAGTCAATTGGGAGGTAAGTTTGAATGGAGTAAAACTGGAGGAAGTAAAGTGTTTTAGATATCTGGGAGTGGATCTGGCAGCGGATGGAACCATGGAAGCGGAAGTGAATCATAGGGTGGGGGAGGGGGCGAAAATTCTGGAAGTCTTGAAGAATGTTTGGAAGTCGAGATAATATTCTCGGAAAGCACAAATGGGTATGTTACAAGGAATAGTGGTTCAAACAATGTTGTATGGTTGCGAGGCGTGGGCTATGGATAGAGTTGTGCACAAGAGGGTGGATGTGCTGGAAATGAGATGTTTGAGGACAATTTGTGGTGTGAGGTGGTTTGATCGAGTAAGTAGTGTAAGGTTAATAGAGAGGTGTGGAAATAAAAAGAGTATGGTTGAGGGAGCAGAAGAGGGTGTTTTGAAATAGATTGGTCACATGGAGAGAATGAGTGAGGAAAGGTTGACCAAGAAGATATATATGTCAGGGTTGGAGGGAATGAGGAGAAGTGGGAGACCAAATTGGAGGTGGAAAGATGGAGTGAAAAAGATTTTGTGTGATCGGGGCCTGAACATGCAGGAGGGTGAAAGGCGTTCAAGGAATAGAGTGAATTGGAACAATGTGGTATACCGTGGTCGACGTGTTGTCAATGGATTGAACCAGGGCATGTGAAGCGTCTGGGGTAAACCATGGAAAGTTCTGTGTGGCCTGGATGTGGAAAGGGAGCTGTAGTTTCGGCGCATTATTACATGACAGCTAGAGACTGAGTGTGAACGAATGGGGCCTTTCTTGTCTTTTCCTAGCACTACCTCGCACACACTAGGGGGGAGGGGGATGTTATTCCATGTGTGGTGAGGTGGCGATGGGAATAAATAAAGGCAAACAGTATGAATTTTGTACATGTGTATGTATGTATATGTCAGTGTGTGTATATATATGTGTACTTTGAAATGTATAGGTATGTATATTTGCGTGTGTGGTCGTGTATGGATATACATGTGTATGTGGGTGGGTTGTGCCATTCTTGAGTCTGTTTCCATGCGCTACCTCGCTAACGCGGGAGACAGCGACAAAGCAAAATAAATAAAAAAAAAATACATATACATATGAGTCCACAGGGAAAATGAAACACGGAAAGTTCCCAAGTGCACTTTTGTGTAATAATCACATCATCAGGGGAGACGCAAGAGAGAAATATAACAGCCAGTTGATATGCATCGAAGAGACGAAGCTAGGACGCCATTTGGTAAACATGTGACTGTCCAAAACATACAACGAGCCTTTATAAACTTATCATTCTACAAATCTTATGAACAATAAAGTTATCTAATTTGTATAGACCATCACTAAAATTAAGATTATGATTATTTGTGTATTTGATAATAGAAGATTCAATGATATTTCTCTTGGTAATAGGGTTAGAGTTAACAACTGAGATGGCGTTACTCCAGTCAATACAATGATCATAGTTTTTAACAGGATTAAACAAGGCATTTGATTATTGTCCCGTTCTTATACTATATTTTTGTTGCTTAAGTCTAACAGAAAGATCCTTACCAGTCTGACCAACATAAAATTTATCACAGTTGCCACAAGGAACTTTATAGATGCAACCAAGAGAATTTTCTGGTGAATTCCTGATTAAGATATTCTTTATAGTATTATTGTTGCTAAAGGCAACATTTACATTAAAGGATTTAAACAACATGGGAAGCAAAGTGAAATTATTATTAAAAGGGAGACCTAAGAGATTCTTGGTGTCAATGGGAGGTTTGGGCTCAACTATATAAAATGATTTCTTTGCTAACTTAAGGGATTTACCAATGAAAGATCTAGGGTACTTTAACTTAGATCCAATAGAATACATCTTCTCAAACTCATCATCAATAAACTCTTGACTGCAAATACTTAATGCCCTAAGGAACATAAATTGAAATGATGATAATTTAACTCTGTCATGTTGAGATGAGTAATAATGGATATATGAGCATCCATTGTTTCTTTTTATATGCTAAACTTAAACTTGTTTCCTTGTCTATGGATCATGCAATCTAAAAATGGTAACATACCATCATTTTCATTTTCTACAGTAAATTTGATGGAAGGTACTAAATTGTTAAGTAAGGGGAGAAATATTTGTAAATTTTCATTTGTTGGCCAAACACAAAGAACATTATCTACCCACCTAAACCAAATTGCATTAGAAGGTAAGATATCCTTTAGTCATTTTGTTTCAAAAAATTCCATATAAAGATTACTTAGTACAGGCGAAAGAGGATTACCCATTGCCATACCAAATTTTTGAGCATAATAATCTCCATTAAATTGAAAGTCAGTCTTTTATACGCAATTTTATCTGTTCAATGAATTAGACATTGAAACAGGTAAATGAATATCATCCAAGATATCAAATGAATATTCTAAAAGGTCATCGACTGGAACTTTAGTGAAAAGTGAGGAAACATCAAAGCTAACTAGTTTGAAATCAAAATTAATATTGATATTATTTAGCTTGTTGACTAAATCTACATTGTTCATGATATTAGAATTTGATACCTTACCCACTAAAGAGCTTAATAAGGAAACTAACCATTTTGACCATTTATATGTGATGGAGCCTGAACTCACTATAGGTCTTGCTGGAAAATTCTGTTTATGTGTTTTGATAAGTCCATACATATATGGCAATGAAGGGGACAATGATGACAAATTTTTGATAAGTGAACCATCACCTTTCAACAACAACTTCATTTCTTTATTGAAGTGAGAATTAACTGCTTCTAAGGGATTTTTACTAAGTTTAAAATATGTTGTGTTATCATTTAGATCATTCATTTTAGATAAATAGTTACTTTTGTTTAAAATCCCAGCAGTGTTAGCCTTGTCTGCTTTCGTAATATGTATATCCTTGTCTTTTTTTAATGTGATAATAGCTCTTATGAATCTTTTAGGGCAATTAGCTTCCACTGGTTTTGACAAACTGGCATACACTAAACCCTTACAAATATTTATATCATCATAACTTAAATTACTGTATTTTTCCAATTTACAAAAAGACTTTGTGACATCAACACAGCTGGCTTCTCTCTTAGAGCACACAAAAATTAAACCATAGCCTAATGCACACAAGGAATCCGTATCTAGTTGCTTATTAGACAGGTTTACCACAAAAGATGGTGTTTTTGTTCTTGGTCCAGTCGCTGTTTTCAATAAGATGGTCCAACTTACGATTTAGTGACACTTGTAGCCCATTGAGTTCTTTTCTTAATTCATCATAGCAATAGTCCAACATCCGGTTCTTCCAGTGTTTTGGTATTGCCATTTGAAAGGCACGTTTCTTCTCTCTTGAAATGGGAAAAGCCTCCTCCATTTCAAGTTTCTTTAATTCAATATTTTTCCTTAAAATAGTATTTTGAATAATATTTCACCTGTACCAAGTAGTCTTTACATGGAATTTTTTGAAACAAAATTACTAAAGGATATCTTACTTTCTAATGCAATTTGGTTTAGGTATGTAGATAATGTTCTTTGTGTTTGGCCAACAAATGAAAATTTACAAATATTTCTCCCCTTACTTAACAATTTAGTACCTTCCATCAAATTTACTGTAGAAAATGAAAATAATGGTATGTCACCATTTTTAGATTACATGATCCATAGACAAGAAAACAAGTTTAATTTTAGCATATAAAGGAAACCCACCACTGTATGCCCATATATTCATTATTACTCATCTCAACATGACAGGGTTAAATTATCATCATTTCAATCTATGTTCCTTAGGGCATTACGTATTTGCAGTCCAGAGTTTATTGATGATGAGTTTTAGAAGATACATTCTATTGGATCTAAGTTAAAGTACCCTAGATCTCACTTTGATAAATCCCTTAAGTTGCAAAGAGATCATATTATAGAGTTGAGTCCAAACTTCACATATATATATATATATATATATATATATATATATATATATATATATATATATATATATATATATATATATATATACGCTTCACATGCCTTGATTCAATCCACTGACATCACGTCAACCCCGGTATACCACATCGCTCCAATTCACTCTATTCCTTGCCCTCCTTTCACCCTCCTGCATGTTCAGGCCCCGATCACACAAAATCTTTTTCACTTCATCTTTCCACCTCCAATTTGGTCTCCCTCTTCTCCTCGTTCCCTCCACCTCCGACACGTATATCCTCTTGGTCAATCTTTCCTCACTCATTCTCTCCATGTGAACAAACCATTTCAAAACACCCTCTTCTGCTCTCTCAACAACGCTCTTTTTATTACCACACATCTCTCTTACCCTTACGTTACTTACTCAATCAAACCACCTCACACCACACATTGTCCTCAAACATCTCATTTCCAGCACATCCATCCTCCTGCGCACAACTCTATCCATAGTCCACGCCTCGCATTCATACAACATTGTTGGAACCACTACTCCTTCAAACATACCCATTTTTGCTTTCCGAGATAATGTTCTCGACTTCCACACATTCTTCAAGGCTCCTAGGATTTTCGCCCCCTCCCCCACCCTATGATCCACTTCCACTTCCATGGTTCCATCCGCTGCCAGATCCACTCCCAGATATCTAAAACACTTCACTTCCTCCAGTTTTTCTCCATTCAAACTCACCTCCCAATTGACTTGACCCTCAACCCTACTGTACCTAATAACCTTGCTCTTATTCACATTTACTTTTAACTTTCTTCTTTCACACACTTTACCAAACTCAGTCACCAGCTTCTGCAGTTTCTCTCATGAATCAGCCACCAGCGCTGTATCATCAGCGAACAACAACTGACTCACTTCCCAAGATCTCTCATCCCCAACACACTTCATACTTGCCCCTCTTTCCAAAACTCTTGCATTCACCTCCCTAACAACCCCATCCATAAACAAATTAAACAACCATGGAGACATCACACACCCCTGCCGCAAACCTACATTCACTGAGAACCAATCACTTTCCTCTCTTCCTACACGTACACATGCCTTACATCCTCGATAAAAACTTTTCACTGCTTCTAACAACTTTTCTCCCACACCATATATTCTTAATACCTTCCACAGAGCATCTCTATCAACTCTATCATATGCCTTTTCCAGATCCATAAATGCTACATACAAATCCATTTGCTTTTCTAAGTATTTTTCACATACATTCATCAAAGCAAACACCTGATCCACACATCCTCTACCACTTCTGAAACCACACTGCTCTTCCCCAATCTGATGCTCTGTACATGCCTTCACCCTCTCAATCAATACCCTCCCATATAATTTCCCAGGAATACTCAACAAACTTATACCTCTGTAATTTGAGCACTCACTCTTATCCCCTTTGCCTTTGTACAATGGCACTATGCAAGCATTCCGCCAATTCTCAGGCACCTCACCATGAGTCATACATACATTAAATAACCTTACCAACCAGTCAACAATACAGTCACCCCCTTTTTTTTATAAATTCCACTGCAATACCATCCAAACCTGCTGCCTTGCCGGCTTTCATCTTCCGCAAAGCTTTTACTACCTCTTCTCTGTTTACCAAATCATTTTCCCTAACCCTCTCACTTTGCACACCACCTCGACCAAAACACCCTATATCTGACACTCTATCATCAAACACATTCAACAAACCTTCAAAATACTCACTCCATCTCCTTCTCACATCACCACTACTTGTTATCACCTCCAAATTTGCGCACTTCACTGAAGTTCCCATTTGCTCCCTTGTCTTACGCACTTTATTTACCTCCTTCCAGAACATCTTTTGATTCTCCCTAAAATCTAATGATACTCTCTCACCCCAACTCTCATTTGCCCTTTTCTTCACCTCTTGCACCTTTCTCTTGACCTCCTGTCTCTTTCTTTTATACGTCTCCCACTCAATTGCATTTTTTCCCTGCAAAAATCGTCCAAATGCCTCTCTTCTCTTTCACTAATGCTCTTACTTCTTCATCCCACCACTCACTACCCTTTCTAATCAACCCACCTCCCACTCTTCTCATGCCACAAGCATCTTTTGCGCAATCTATCGCTGATTCCCTAAATACATCCCATTCCTCCCCCACTCACATTACTTCCATTGTTCTCACCTTTTTCCATTCTGTACTCAGTCTCTCCTGGTACTTCCTCACACAAGTCTCCTTCCCAAGCTCACTTACTCTCACCACCCTCTTCATATATATATATATATATATATATATATATATATATATATATATATATATATATATATATATTCTTTTTTTTTTCTTTCTTTCTTTTTTTGTCGCTGTGTCCCGCGTTTGCGAGGTAACGCAAGGAAACAGACGAAAGAAATGGCCCAACCCACCCCCATACACATGTATATACATACGTCCACACACGCAAATATACATATCTACACAGCTTTCCAGACGCTTCACATGCCCCGATTCAATCCACTGACAGCACGTCAACCCCGGTATACCACATCGCTCCAATTCACTCTATTCCTTGCCCTCCTTTCACCCTCTTGCATGTTCAGGCCCCGATCATATATATATATATGGAGAGAAAGATGAAGTGAAAAAGATTTTGTGTGATCGGGGCCTGAACATGCAGGAGGGTGAAAGGAGGGCAAGGAATAGAGTGAATTGGAGCGATGTGGTATACCGGGGTTGACGTGCTGTCAGTGGATTGAATCGGGGCATGTGAAGCGTCTGGAAAGCTGTGTAGATATGTATATTTGCGTGTGTGGACGTATGTATATATATGTGTATGGGGGTGGGTTGGGCCATTTCTTTCGTCTGTTTCCTTGCGCTACCTCGCAAACGCGGGACACAGCGACAAAAAAAGAAAGAAAAAAAAAAAATATATATATATATATATATATATATATATATATATATATATATATATATATATATATATATATATATATGTATATATACATATATATATATATATATATATATATATATATATATATATATATATATATATATATATATATATATATATATATATATATATATATATATATATATATATATATATATATATATATATATATGTATATATACATATATATATATATATATATATATATATATATATATATATATATATATATATATATATATATATATATATATATATATGTATACATATATATATGTATATATATATATATGGGGTGTTCAGCGTTATAAATGGAAATGGTGAAGAGCTTCTAGATATATGTGCTTAAAAAGGACTTGTGATTGGGAATATTTGGTTTAAAAGAGATATGTACATAAGTGTACGTATGTAAGTAGGAGAGATGGCCAGAGAGCGTTATTGGATTACGTGTTAATTGAGAGGCGCGCGAAAGAGACACTTTTGGATGTTGATGTGCTGAGATATGCAACTAGAAGGATGTTTGACCATTATCTTGTGGAGGCGAAGGTGAAGATTTGTAGAGGTTTTCAGAAAAGAAGAAAGAATGTTGGGGTTAAGAGAGTGGTGAGAGTAAGTGAACTTGGGGAGGAGACTTATGTGAGGAAGTACCAGGAGAGACTGAGCATAGAATGGAAAATGGTGAGAACAAAGAACGTAAGGGGAGTGGGGAACGAATGGGATGCATTTAGGGAAACAGTAATGGCTTGCGCAAAAGATGCTTGTTGCATGAGAAGCGTGGGAGGTGGGCAGATTAGAAAGGGTAGTGAATGATGGGATGAAGAGCTAAGATTTTTATTGAAAGAGAAGAGAGAGGCATTTGGACGATCTTTTCAGGGAAATAATGCAAATGACTGGGAGATGTATTAAAGAAAGAGGGAAGAGGTCAAGAGAAAGGTGCAAGTAGTGAAAAAGAAGGCAAATTGGAGTTGGGGTGAGAGAGTATCAATAGATTTTAGGGAGAATAAAAAGATGTTTTGGAAGGAGGTAAATAAATTGCGTAAGACAAGGGAGCAAATGGGAACTTTAATGAAGGTGGCTAATGGGGAGGTGATAACAAGTAGTGGTGATGTGAGAAGGAGGTGGATTGAGTATTTTGAAAATTTGTTGAATGTGTTTGATGATAGAGTGGCAGATATAGGGTATTTTGGTCGAGGTGGTGTGCAAACTTAGAGGGTTGGGGAGAATGATTTGGTAAACAGAGAAGAGGTAGTAAAAGCTTTGTGGAAGATGAAAGCCGGCAAGGCAGCGGGTTTGGATGGTATTGAAGTGGAATTTATTAGAAAAGGGGGTGACTGTATTGTTGACTGGTTGGTAAGGATATTTAATGAATGTATGACTTATGGTGAGGTGCCTAGGGATTGGCGGAATGCTTGCACAGTGCTATTGTACAAAGGCAAAGGGGATGAAAGTAAGTTCTCAATTTACAGAGGTATAAGTTTGTTGAGTATTCCTGGGAAATTATATGCGAGGGTATTGATTGAGAGGGTGAATATATGTACAGAGCATTAGATTGGGGTGGAACTGTGTGGCTTCAGAAGTGGTAGAGGATGTGTGGATCAGGTGATTGCTTTCAAGAATGTATGTGAGAAATACCTAAGAAAGCAAATGAATATGTGTGTAGCGTTTATGGATCTGGAGAAGGCATATGATAGAGTTGATAGAGATGCTCTGTGGAAGGTATTAAGAATATATGGTGTGGAGGGCAAGTTTTTAGAAGCAGTGAAATGTTTTTATCGAGGATGTAAGGCATGTGTACGTGTAGGAAGAGATGAAAGTGATTAGTTCTCAGTGAATGTTGGTTTACGGCTAGGGTGTATGATGTCTCCATGGTTGTTTAATTTGTTTATGGATGGAGTTGTTAGGGAAGTGAATGCAACAGTTTTGGAAAGAGGGGAAAATATGCAGTCTTTTGTGGATGAGAGAGCTTGGGAAGTTAGTCAGTTGTTGTTCGCTGATGATACAGCGCTAGTTACTGATTCGTGTGAGAGTTTGCAGAAGCTGTTGACTGAGTTTGGTAAAGTGTGTGAAAGAAGAAAGGTAAGAGTAAATGTGAATAAGAGCAAGGTTATTAGGTACAATAGGGTTGAGGGACAAGTGAATTGGAAGGTAAGTTTGAATGGAGAAAAATGGAGGAAGTGAAATGTTTTAGATGTCTGGTTAGGATTTGGTAGCGGATGGAACCATGGAAGCGGAAGTGATTTATAGGGTGGGGGATGGGGCGAATGTTCTAGGAGCGTTGAAGAATGTGTGGAAGTCGAGAACATTATCTCCGAAAGCAAAAAAGGGTATGTTTGAAGGAATAGTGTTTCCAACAATGTTATATGGTTGCGAGGCGTTGGCTATAGATAGAGTTGTGTGGAGGATGGTGGATGTGCTGGATAAGAGATGTTTGAGGACAATATGTGGTGTGAGGTGGTAAGTAATAATAGGATAAGAGAGATGTGTGGAAATAAAAAGAGTGTGGTTGAGAGAGCAGAAGAGGATCACATGGAAAGAATGAGTGAATAAAGATTGACCAAGAGGATATATGTGTCAGAGGTGGAGGGAACGGGGAGAAGTGGGAGTCCAAATTGGAGGTGGAAAGATGGAGTGAAAAAGATTTTGAGTGATCTTGGCATGAACATGCAGGAGGGTGAAAGGCGTGCAAGGAATAGAGTGCATTAGAACGATGTGGTATACCGGGGTCGACTGCTGTCAATGGATTGAACCAGGGCGTGTGAAGTGTCTGGGGTAAACCATGGAAAGTTCTGTGGGGCCTGGATGTGGAAAGGGAGCTGTGGTTTCAGTTCATTATACATGACAGCTAGAGACTGAGTGTGAAGGAATGTGGCCTTTGTTGTCTTTTCCTAGCGCTACTTCGCGCTATTAGCCATGCCCATATTCTAGCGGTTAGCGTTCCTGCCTCTTGCACAGGTGTCCGGGGTTTAATCCTGGCTGTTGAAGGCTTTTAGGTTCTATGAAGGAGCACGGTCATATGCACTTTATTCGTATTCATATACCTCCGCGTTGTACAGTTAGGTCCGGTAAAATGCTATTTGCTGGCTATGTGCGCCTGTTGGAAAATAACCGGTATAGACTCCGTTGCTCACCAATGTGAGACGAAGGGTATTCAAGTACTTAGTATTCGAATAGTTGTTCCCTATAAGCCAGGCTCATAGCCTAGCGGTTAGCAATCCTGCCTCTTGCACAGGAGTCCCGGGTTCAATCCTGGCTGTTGGAGGTTTGTATGTGCTGGAAATGAGATGTTTGAGGACAATGTGTGGTGTGAGGTGGTTTGATCGAGTAAGTAACGTAAGGGTAAGAGAGATGTGTGGAAATAAAAAGAGCGTGGTTGAGAGAGCAGAAGAGGGTGTTTTGAAATGGTTTGGGCACATGGAGAGAATGAGTGAGGAAAGATTGACCAAGAGGATATATGTGTCGGAGGTGGAGGGAACGAGGAGAAGAGGGAGACCAAATTGGAGGTGGAAAGATGGAGTGAAAAAGATTTTGTGTGATCGGGGCCTGAACATGCAGGAGGGTGAAAGGAGGGCAAGGAATAGAGTGAATTGGAGCGATGTGGTATACAGGGTTTGACGTGCTGTCAGTGGATTGAATCAAGGCATGTGAAGCGTCTGGGGTAAACCATGGAAAGCTGTGTAGGTATGTATATTTGCGTGTGTGGACGTGTGTATGTACATGTGTATGGGGGGGGGGTTGGGCCATTTCTTTCGTCTGTTTCCTTGCGCTACCTCGCAAACGCGGGAGACAGCGACAAAGTATAAAAAAAAAAAAAAAAAAAAAAAAAAAAAAAATATATATGCGTGAATTTTAAAATAGTTTCTTTGATATTTAAATTTGCTGTATTCTCTCTCTCTCTCTCTCTCTCTCTCTCTCTCTCTCTCTCTCTCTCTCTCTCTCTCTCTCTCTCTCTCTCTCTCTCTCTCTCTCTCTCTCTCTCTCTCTTTCAAATATCTTTTCATTTTCCTTCAGTTCGAGGAACTGACAAAGTATGTATGCATATTTTCATTTTCAGTCTCTAGCTGTCAAGTATAATAAACCCTAGTTTCCCATTGTCATTAAGAGCACATCGTCCCCTGTGTATCATATTGGTTTATTTCGTTCGCTCCCGTGTGCGCCTTTCACCCCCCGGCATGCTATGATCCCAATAAACCAAAGCATTCTTATTTCCATCCTTCCATCATGTGGTCGGTATTCCCTTCCAACATGTCGTTTCTGACACAGAAATTGTCTTCGTCGTTCCCACCACTTTCATTCTCCCCATGTGTCCACACCATTTTAGTAAACCGTCTCCTACACTCTCAACCACTTGTCTCTCACCTAGTTGTTTGGTATTCAGTGAACCCTCCACACACCACGGTATGTCTAAAAGTATTTAATTTTCAACACATCCACCTCTTTATATCTTGCTCGTTACGGCAAAGGCTTCGCATCCACACAGCACCGTCGGAACTGCTTCATCATCGACACTTTGCTGTGAGAAACAAAGACCTTTCTTCCTACATACTCCTCAACGCACCCAGAACCTTTGCTTCCTCAGTCATCCTCTTATTCAGTGATTTAGCTTCAATAGTTCCATCTGCTGCATTCCATGCAAACTCAGACTCAAATAAACTTGCTTCTCTTCACTGCTAAACCTAATTGCTTTACTTTTGTTCTAATCAAAATTCAATCTCCTTAAATTTTTTGAAAAAATGAAGTGGTAAGGCCATATCCAACTGGGGCAGAGATTACATTAAAAGGCTGAAATGAAAATAGATGTCTTAAGTCTCAAGCATTGTGAATGAATCTTCTTTATTACAAGTTAATACACTGACATTATTTTGCATACAATGGAGAGAGATGACGAAGGTAGAAAAACACTTTCCTGGGTGTTGGTAAACAGGGAATCACACTGAAATATGTTGGTTAGAATGATCACTTTTTACTGATTATCACTTATTCATCTTTTTAGATTTTGATGAGTTTGTTTGAAGGGGGCAAAGTTATTGTGAACACGTATAACAAAACATACAGAATTGAATATGGAAATCGCCGTTAGAGGGTAGACAGAATTACATATGAAAGACGGTACCAACTCTGGAGAATGAGTGCTACACACTATCTGTAACTTTGATGCATAAGCAGAGAAACATGCAGATGTCAGTTTCATATGTAATTGTTCTTAAGGGGAGTCATTTGTGTGTATAAAGGAATTGAAATTTGCTTCAATTCAGAGAGATGGGGAAGGGTGCTTCTATTCCAGAAGAATATATCTGGTCATCTTGAACAGTTGAGGAATTTCAGTTTTATGTGTGTGTGTGTCGCACTAAGTCTGTTAAATTGGTGTCCTCGTCAGTTTCAGTTAACGGTATGTCAACAATCATATTTTAACAATCAATATGATAAAATAGTTCTCTCTAGTGTAAAGGAGAGAATAGAGCAGAACCATCCAAGGCTAGTGATCAAGAAGAGGCCTTGCATGTGGTCAATGCTGAGGGAAATGACACCGTCGGCCTCAGCTACGTCTTCCAGGCCACTCACAATGTCGTCGCCACCACCATCCTTCTGAGGAAAAGACATGCATTATTTGAACATACTAAAGCAATATTTTACACTGGATTTGACTGTTTACAAAGGATTACAAAGGAGTTCAAACAGCAACAGAGTAATGGGTCCAGTCGAGGCTGTTCGTGAAGAGGAGAGACCTAAAGATGAATACTTTTAATTATTACATATGGTGAAGGAGACTTAAATGATATCACTCAGGAGATGAAATGTATCTAAATTTAGCCAAAAATTGTACACTTTTACATTTCAGAGATAAGTATTTTAAGTGCAATTCCAGCCTTATTAATGAATGAATGATATACACTTATTGCAAAATTTGATATCTCTGTCACTTAAAAATCATGCTTGATAGAAAAATTCTAAAAACAGATTCGAATTCAACGTAGAAAGTACTAAAAGGCCTCAAAAACATCCCTCCTTAGCGTCTAGTAGTAATCTGCCAATATAGAGGGGCTACACTTTCCATGTCCAAAATGTCCTGGTGAAATCTTTCGCTGTGCTCATCACTAACTGCCCCAAGATTTTCCGGGAAAAAGTCTAAGCGCGCGTCGAAAAAGTGAATCTTTAGACTAATATTGCACCCCAGAGCTTTATAGAAAGTTAATAGATCTTTAACAACATCTTAGTGGTTTTCTGATCTGTGATTCTTAAAAAACTCTTTGCAAACTCTTAACCATGCAGTTTTTTCAACTTCATTTAGCTCTACATCCAAATTTTCATCTCGAAGCATAATTATTATTATCATTATTATTATTATTTATATTATTATTATTATTATTATTATTATTATTATTATTATTATTATTATTATTATTATTATTATTATTATTACTATTATAATTATCATTATCATTATTATTATTATTATCATTATTATAATTACATTAATAATGATAACATTAATAATAATAGTAGTAACAATATTGATAATATCATTATCATTATTATCATTATTATTATTATTATTATTATTATCATTATTATTATTACTGACCTGGTATAGAAAATACATTGTAGTTAAACGCCAGTAAAAATCAGTAAGGGAAAGGAGTGCAGAAAATAATCGTGACTCTGCATGCGTATTTGGATCCTACACTGAACGGAATAAGGGTTATGGGAATACATTTACTGTAAATAAGTTACTTTTTTTTTTTTTTTTTGCTTTGTCGCTGTCTCCCGCGTTTGCGAGGTAGCGCAAGGAAACAGACGAAAGAAATGGCCCAACCCACCCCCATACACATGTATATACATACGTCCACACAGGCAAATATACATACCTACACAGCTTTCCATGGTTTACCCCAGACGCTTCACATGCCCTGATTCAATCCACTGACAGCACGTCAATCCCGGTATACCACATCGCTCCAATTCACTCTATTCCTTGCCCTCCTTTCACCCTCCTGCATGTTCAGGCCCCGATCACACAGAATCTTTTTCACTCCATCTTTCCATATATATAAATATATGTAAATAAGTTACATCAGCATTTATTCTTGTTTTCCTTCTTTATGTTGTACAGCGTCTCACCCGGAGCGACGCGTCCAGTCGGAGGGAGTCAAAGAAGAACTTGCTCACAAGGCCGCTCTGTTCTATCCAGCCCATAAGCTGGCTCAACTTGCTCTTAAGCGGAGAATGACGCTGTAAGCCCAGGGCCACGTTGTACGTCTGGTAGTGCTCCTGCAACACATGAGTAAGGAGAAATAGAAGCATTAGAAACAAAATGAACATAGACAAACGTAAAATGAGAGATAACGACAAGTAAATTGTAAGTTTCAATTTACACTTCCACACATCTTATGTGAGCGTGATCTGGTGATCTTGTAGTTCCGTAATATTCTGAACTGAAACAATTGGATACTATACATTCTTAACGGTAAATATCCTCACCCAGATGAACCAAACATTTATTCGATTAGTTGATTATTCTCATCACTATGACAGTTTTCAGATCCAAGATACAATCTTTGGCACCATACTTTTTGAAATATTACGAACAGCTAAAGGTTAGCCTTCCTGACCGTGACCCATTCAAGGCACGCCCAGGGTCGAACGAATAGGTACCAATTTCGGTTGAAGCAGTCGCTTCACAGTCAACCCAGCTGTTCACACCCACCGTAAGGGGTTGGTCGATGATATGGATACTTAGCGTTGCCCATGGTATATATATATATATATATATATATATATATATATTTTTTTTTCTTTTCATTTTTGCTTGTCGCTGTCTCCCGCGTTTGCGAGGTAGCGCAAGGAAACAGACGAAAGAAATGGCCCACCCCCCCCATACACATGTTACAACACACGTCCACACACGCAAATATACATACCTATACATCTCAATGTACACTCAATTATCATACACAGACACATATATATATACCACATGCCACAATTCACCTGTTCTGCCTCCTTCAATTAATGTTAGCATATAAAAATCTATTATATCATTTATCACTCAATTATGTCTACTATATATATATATCATACTTAATAATATATATACACTTACTCTGTACAACTTCCTTTCACTATGCTACTCATGTACACCAACCCTCAAAATCCCTCACATGCTTGGTGAAACCGCTCGTACACGTTGTAAACATTGTATGTATTTTCATCACATCACACTACCTTACGTACTTTGTCAACATCAGTAACACATTGACCCTATAAAACGTGCGTGACACTGACACATCGATATATTGCAGCACAGTGTAATGTTTACAAAAAAACTGATCAGACAAACCAACTACAAAATAGTGGACTATACCTTGACAACCCTTTGATGTCGTGGAAATTCGCATCAAAACAATCCCAAAATTTTCGCCCCCTCCCCCACCCTATGATCCACTTCCGCTTCCATGGTTCCATCCGCTGACAGATCCACTCCCAGATATCTAAAACACTTCACTTCCTCCAGTTTTTCTCCATTCAAACTCACCTCCCAATTGACTTGACCCTCAACCCTACTGTACCTAATAACCTTGCTCTTATTCACATTTACTCTTAACTTTCTTCTTCCACACACTTTACCAAACTCCGTCACCAGCTTCTGCAGTTTCTCACATGAATCCGCCACCAGCGCTGTATCATCAGCGAACAACAACTGACTCACTTCCCAAGCTCTCTCATCCCCAACAGTCTTCATACTTGCCCCTCTTTCCAAGACTCTTGCATTTACCTCCCTAACAACCCCATATATATATATATATATATATATATATATATATATATATATATATATATATATATATATATATTATTTTTCTTTTCATTATTTTGCTTTGTCGCTGTCTCCCGCGTTTGCGAGGTAGCGCAAGGAAACAGACGAAAGAAATGGCCCATCCCACCCCCATACACAATGTATACACACACACGTCCACACGCGCAAATATACATACCTATACATCTCAATGTACACATATATATACATACACAGACACATATATATATACCCATGCACACAATTCACACTGTCTGCCTCCATTCATATATATATGTATATATATATATATATATATATATATATATATATATATATATATATATATATATATATATATATATATATATATATATATATAACACTTACTCTGTACAACTTCCTTTTATGTATGGCATATGTACACCTCCGGCCAAAATTCCCTCGACATCGTTGGTGAAACCTGGCATCGGGTACACGTTGTAAACAATTAGTAATCGTAGTTTTCATTCACAGGCAACACTACAGTTACGACTTTGTCAACATTCAGGTAATCAATTAGGAACCCCTATAAGAAGCGTGCGTGATACTGACACATCGAATATATTGAAGCACAGGTGTAATGTTTTACAAAAAAATATCAGACAAACAACTACAAGAATAGCGGACTATACAGTGTGACAGCTCGTGATGTGTGTGAAACTCTCGCATAAAAAATTATCAATCTACTAGCTAGCTATAGCCGGACGCTATATGAAGTAAAACCTGTATTCATCCCTATATTGCATATCAATTCCCTGTTTTTAAACAAATAATAGATAGGCAACGCTGGTTACGTGACAGGGTATTTGTTTAGCTATGTATAACAGGAGGAGGCAGGCGATCTGAGGTGGGGCCAGGTGAGGAAGACGAGACATGACGTTGTGACGAGGGTGGGAACAGATCTGTACTGGGTATAGTTGATATAGCGATAGCTGGTCGTAATGACATAGCAGTTCTTGAAATCTGTAGGTGTCACAGATAAGCAGTCAACACAATTTTCATGAAATAAATGTATATGAAACAGAGTGATTACAGACAGTGGGGAAGACACGAGAGGGAGAAAGGCGAGAGAGGTAATGAGAAAAATGCTGTCAGGTTTTACGCCGGTAATAGCCCTAAACAAAATGCAACCACCCTCGCAATACATGCTCAGAAGGATGAAATTAAACAGCAGTAAATATATAAAAGATACAAACTACCACATGGATGTAACACCATAGTCCTGAAACCAGTGACCGACGATTCAACCAACATATGTATAACGTAATGCATAGTCAAAATTATAAAGTGGCAACTCCTCCCTAATAACAGGCTAGTTGAATGTCGGGATGATCAGTAGGCAATAGATGTATGACGTTTGTCACTATGTGTTATGATGTGCTAGTATTACACCACGCAAGTCACACATATTACAGTGTCATAACAAATAAACTCAAAATAGGATGTAGACTAATTCCTCTAAAGCTAACTACATGGTCAGGTAGTTGCTTGTGACTATCATGGTGTATTTACTGACGTCAAAACACCTTCATTTTTAAGTTAGGCGGTAAGGTGACTTTATATGAAGGAGACTTAATACGTCCTTAATGAAAGTTAAGTAATAAAGTATTGTATGTAATTCATACAATACAGTATGGCAATACTTATAGTTGGAAAACCTGTATTATGGGATGAAGGAAACGAATGCAAAGTTGTTTACCATATCACTACATACAAACTATTGTGGACACACAGCAGTAAGTTATTAATATCATATATCATAAGATACTATTAATACGTAGATCAGATCACAGTGACACATTAGTAACATGTAGCAGCATTAAATATCCAACTACAAACACACACTAACATATCAATCGTCTGTCCATCCTCCTTCATAGTCAATCACAGTCTACAAGCGTTTTGGCATTGATTATACCAGTCGTCTGACTATATCTAGCTTTCTCCTAAATACTTCCCACTACTGATTTGTGTGCTGTAGCAAGGTTTCTGAAGTTCTCTCTCCACCAGGTTCCCACGTATTCACTATGTTTGCCCATAAATTCTCAGAGGGATTGCAATCACAGGCTTTATTTAGTCAGTCTAATAGTTGGATGTCTTGATGTTCAGCAAACTAGCGTTGTGCTACTAGAGCCGTGTGAATGGGAGATCGGTCGTGCATTAAGATGAATCTTTCTAGGTAGAGAAACGCGTATGCTCACACCGACGGTAGAACAACTTCCTAGAGAGTTTCTAAGAATTGGTCAATTGCGAACCGTCTATGCCCAGGAGAGATTTCCTAGCGCAGGGCGCTAGGTAGCAGAAGGAAAAGACAACAGAGGCCACATTGGTTCACACTGTCTCTAGCTGTCATGTGCAATACAATGAAACTACGGCTCCCTTTCTACATCCAAGCCTTACAAAACTTAACATGTTTTACCCCAGACGCTTTAAATCACATAGTTCAATCCACTGACAGCACGTCGACTCCGGTATACCACATTGTTCCAATTCACTCTATTCATTGCACGCCTTTCACCCTCCTGCATGTTCAGGCCCCAATCACTCAAAATCTTTTTCACTCCATCCTTCCACCTCCAATGTGGTCTCCCACTTCTCGTTCCCTCCACCCCGACACATATATCCTCTTTGTCAATCTTTCTTCACTCATTCTCTTCATGTGACCAAACCATTTCAATACACCCTGCCCTGCTCTCTCAGTCACACTCTTTTTAGTACCACACATCTCTCTTACCCTTTCACTACTTACTTGATCAAACCACATCACACCACATAATGTCTTCAAACATCTCATTTCCAACACATTCACCCTCCTTCACACTACCCTATCTGTAGCCCACGCCTCGCAACCATATAACATTGTTGGAACCATTATTCCTTCAAACTTACCCATTTTACTTTCTGAGATAATGTTCTCGCCTTCCACACATTTTTTAACGTTCCCAGAGCTTTCGCCCCCTCCCCCACCCTGTGACTCTCTTCCGCTTCTATGGTTCCATCCGCTACCAAATCCACTCCTAGATATCTAAAACACTTCACTTCCTTCAGTTTCTCTCCATTCAAACTTACCTCCCAATTGACTTGTTCTTATTCACATTTACTCTCAGCATTCTTCTTTCACAAACTTTACCAACTCAATCACCCGCTTCAGCAGTTTCTCACCCGAATCAGACACCAGCGCTGTATCATCAGCGAACAGCAACTTGCTCACTTCCCAAACCCTCTCATCGACAACAGACTGCATACTTGCCCCTCTTTCCAAAACACTCTCTTTCACCTCCCTAACAACCCCATTCATAAACAAATTAAACAACCATGGAGACATCACACACCCCTGTCACAAACTGACATTCACTGAGAACCAATCACTTTCCTCTCTTCCTACTCGTAAACATACCTTACATCCTCGATAAAAACTTTTCACTGCTCCTAGCAACTTCCCTCCCACACCACATACTCTAAATACCTTCCACAGAGGATCTTTATCAACTCTATCATATGCCTTCTCCAGATCCAAAAATGCTACATACAAATCCATTGGCTTTTCTAAGTATTTCTCACACACATTCTTTAAAGCAAATACCTGATCCATACATCCTCTACCACTTCTGAAAACACACTGCTCTTCCACATTCTGATGTTCTGTACATGCCCTCACCCTCTCAGTCAATACCCTCCCATGTAATTTCCCAGGAATACTCAACAGATTTATACCTCTGTAATTTGAGCACTCACCTTTATCCCCTTTCCTTCTGTGCAATAGCACTATGCATGCATTCCACCACTCCTCAGGCACTTCGCTATCAGTAATACATACACTGAATATCGACACCAACCAGTCAACAACACAGTCACCCCTCTTTTAATAAATTCCACGGCAATACCATCCAAACCCATCGCCTTCCCGGCTTTCATCTTCGGCAAAGCTTTCGCTACCTATTTTCTGTTTACCACATCATTCTCCCTGACCCTCTCACTTTGCACACCAAATCGACCAAAACACACTATATCTGCCACTCTATCATCTAAGACATTCAACAAAATTTCAAAATACTCACTCCATCTCCTTCTCACATCAACCTACTTGTTATTACCTCCCCATTATCCCCCTTCACAGATGTTTCCATTTGTTCTCTTGTCTTACGAACTTTATTTACCTCCTTCTAAAACCTCTTTATAGTCTCCCTAAAATTAATGATACTCTCTCGCCCCAACGGTCATTTACCCTCATTCAACCTCTTGCACCTTTTTCTTGACCTCCTGCTTCTTTATTTTATATATTCCCCAGTCATTTGCACCATTTCCTTGCCAAAATTGTTCAGACGCCTTCCTCTTCTCTTTCACTAATATTCTTACTTCTTCATCCCACCATTCACTACCCTTATAAATCTGCCCACCTCCCATGTTTCTCCTGCCACAAGCATCTTTTGCACAAGCAATCACTGTTTCCCTAAATACATCCCATTACTCCCCAAATCTTCTACGTCCTTTGCTCTCACCTTTTTCTATTCTGCTCTCAATCTCTCCTGGTACTTCCTCACACAAGTCTCCTTCTCCAGGCTCACATACTTTCACACCTCTCTTCACACCAACATTCTCTCTTCATTTCTGATAACCTCTACAAATCTTCACCTTCGCCTCTACAAGATTATTATCAGACATCCCTCCAGTTGCACATCTCAACACATTAATATCCAAAAGTCTCTCTTTCACACGCCTATCAATTAACAAGTAATCCAATAACGCTCTCTGGCCAACTCCCCTACCTACATTCGTATACTTATGTATACCTCTCTTTTTTATACCAGGTATTCCAGGTATATATATATATATATATATATATATATATATATATATATATATATATATATATATATATATATATATATATACTTATTTATTTATTATTCATTTTGCTTGTCGCTGTCTCCCGCGTTTGCGAGGTAGCGCAAGGAAACAGACGAAAGAAATGGCCAAACCCACCCCCATACACATGTATATATACACAAACGTCCTAACACGCAAATATACATACCTATACATCTCAATGTACACATATATATACACACACAGACACATACATATATACCAATGCACACAATTCACACAGTCTGCCTTTATTCATTCCATCGCCACCTCGCCACACAAGGAATACCATCCCCCTCATGTGTGCGGGGTAGCGCTAGGAAAGGACAACAAAGGCCTCATTCGTTCACACTCAGTCTCTAGCTGTCATGCAATAATGCCCGAAACCACAGCTCCCTTTCCACATCCAGGCCCCACACAGCTTTCCATGGTTTCCCCCAGATGCTTCACATGCCCTGATTCAATCCACTGACAGCACGTCAACCCCGGTATACCACATCGATCCAATTCACTCTATTCCTTGCCCGCCTTTCACCCTCCTGCATGTTCAGGCCCCGATCACTCAAAATATTTTTCACTTCATCTTTCCACCTCCAATTTGGTCTCCCACTTCTCGTTCCCTCCACCTCCGACACATATATCTTCTTGGACAATCTTTCCTCACTCATTCTCTCTCTGTGCCCAAACCATTTCAAAACACCCTCTTCTGCTCTCTCAACCACGCTCTTTTTATTTACACACATCTCTCTTACCCTTACATTACTTACTTGATCAAACCACCTCACACCACACATTGTCCTCAAACATCTCATTTCCAGCACATCCACCCTCCTGCGCACAACTCTATCCATAGTCTACGCCTCCCAACCATACAGCATTGTTGGAACCACTATTCCTTCAAACATACCCATTTTTGCTCTCCGAGATAATGTTCTCGACTTCCACACATTCTTCAAGGCTCCCAGAATTTTCGCCCCCTACCCCACCATATGATTCACTTCCGCTTCCATGGTTCCATCCGCTGCCAGATCCACTCCCAGATATCTAAAACATTTTACTTCCTCCAGTTTTATATATATATATATATATATGTATATATATATATATATATATATATATATATATATATATATATATATATATATATATATATATATATATATATATATATATATTTCATCCCTGGGGATAGGGGTGAAAGAATACTTCCCACGCATTCCTCGCGTGTCGTAGAAGGCGACTAGAGGGAACGGGAGCGGGGGGCCAGAAATCCTCCCCTCCTTTTATTTTTTAACTTTCTAAAATGGGAAACAGAAGAAGGAGTCACGCGGGGAGTGCTCATCCTCCGCGAAGGCTCAGACTGGGGTGTCTAAATGTGTGTGGATGTAACCAAGATGTGAAAAAAGGAGAGATAGGTGGTATGTTTGAGGAAAGGAACCTGGATGTTTTGGCTCTGAGTGAAACGAAGCTCAAGGGTAAAGGGGAAGAGTGGTTTGGAAATGTCTTGGGAGTAAAGTCAGGGGTTAGTGAGAGGACAAGAGCAAGGGAAGGAGTAGCACTACTCCTCAAACAGGAGTTGTGGGAGTATGTGATAGAATGTAAGAAGTAAATTCTAGATTAATATGGGTAAAACTGAAAGTTGATGGAGAGAGATGGGTGATTATTGGTGCGTATGCACCTGGGCATGAGAAGAAAGATCATGAGAGGCAAGTGTTTTGGGAGCAGCTGAATGAGTGTGTTAGTGGTTTTGATGCACGAGACCGGGTTATAGTGATGGGTGATTTGAATGCAAAGGTGAGTAATGTGGCAGTTGAGGGAATAATTGGTATACATGGGGTGTTCAGTGTTGTAAATGGAAATGGTGAAGAGTTTGTAGATTTATATGCTGAGAAAGGACTGGTGATTGGGAATACCTGGTTTAAAAAGCGAGCTATGCATAAGTATACGTATGTAAGTAGGAGAGATGGCCAGAGAGCGTTATTAGATCACGTGTTAATTGACAGGCGCGATAAAGAGAGACTTTTGGATGTTAATGTGCTGAGAGGTGCAACTGGAGGGATGTCTGATCATTATCTTGTGGAGGCTAAGGTGAAGATTTGTATGGGTTTTCAGAAAAGAAGAGTGAATGTTGGGGTGAAGAGGGTGGTGAGAGTAAGTGAGCTTGGGAAGGAGACTTGTGTGAGGAAGTACTAGGAGAGACTGAGTATAGAATGGAAAACGGTAAGAACAATGGAAGTAAGGGGAGTGGGAGAGGAATGGGATGTATTTAGGGAATCAGTGATGGATTGCGCCAAAGATGCTTGTGGCATGAAAAGAGTGGGAGGTGGGGTGATTAGAAAGAGTAGTGAGTGGTGGGATGAAGAAGTAAGATTGTTAGTGAAAGAGAAGAAAGAGGCACTTGGACGATTTTTGCAGGGAAAAATGTAATTGAGTGGGAGATGTATAAAAGAATGAGACAGGAGGTCAAGAGAAAGGTGCAAGAGGTGAAAAAAAGGGCAAATGAGAGTTGGGGTGAGAGCGTATCATTGAATTCTAGGGAAAATAAAAAGATGTTCTGGAAGGAAGTAAATAAAGTGCGTAAGACAAGGGAGCAAATGGGAACTTCAGTGAAGGTCGCAAATGGGGAGGTGATAATAATTAGTGGTGATGTGAGACGGAGATGGAGTGAGTATTTTGAAGGTTTGTTGAATGTGTTTGAGGATAGAGTGGCAGATATAGGGTGTTTTGGTCGAGGTGGTGTGCAAAGTGAGAGGGTTAGGGAAAATGATTTGGTAAACAGAGAAGAGGTAGTAAAAGCTTTGCGGAAGATGAAAGCCGGCAAGGCAGCAGGTTTGGATGGTATTGCAGTGGAGTTTATCAAAAAAAGGGGTGACTGTATTGTTAACTGGTTGGTAAGGTTATTTAATGTATGTATGACTCATGGTGAGGTGGCTGAGGATTGGCGGAATGCGTGCATAGAGCCATTGTACAAAGGCAAAGGAGACGAAAGGGACTGCATAAATTACAGATGTATAAGTTTGTTGAGTATTCCTGGTAAATTATATGGGAGGGTATTGATTCAGAGGGTGAAGGCATGTACAGAGCATCAGATTGGGGAAGAGCAGTGTGGCTTCAGAAGTGGTAGAGGATGTGTGGATCAGGTGTTTGCTTTGAAGAATGTATGTGAGAAATACTTAGAAAAGCAAATGGATTTGTATGTAGTATTTATGGATCTGGAGAAGGCATATGATAGAGTTGATAGAGATGCTCTGTGGAAGGTATTAAGAATATATGGTGTGGGAGGCAAGTTGTTAGAAGCAGTGAAAAGTTGTTATCGAGGATGTAAGGCATGTGTACGTGTAGGAAGAGAGGAAAGTGATTGGTTCTCAGTGAATGTAGGTTTGCGGCAGGGGTGTGTGATGTCTCCATGGTTGTTTAATTTGTTTATGGATGGAGTTGTTAGGGAGGTGAATGGAAGAGTTTTGGAAAGAGGGGCAAGTATGAAGTCTGTTGTGGATGAGAGAGCTTGGGAAGTGAGTCAGTTGTTGTTCGCTGATGATACATCGCTGGTGGCTGATTCATGTGAGAAACTGCAGAAGCTGGTGACTAAGTTTGGTAAAGTGTGTGAAAGAAGAAAGTTAAGAGTAAATGTGAATAAGAGCAAGGTTATTAGGTACAGTAGGGTTGAGGGTCAAGTCAATTGGGAGGTAAGTTTGAATGGAGAAAAACTGGAGGAAGTAAAGTGTTTTAGATATCTGGGAGTGGATCTGGCAACGGATGGAACCATGGAAGTGGAAGTGAATCATAGGGTGGGAGAGGGGGCGGAAATCCTGGGAGCCTTGAAGAATGTGTGGAAGTCGAGAACATTATCTCGGAAAGCAAAAATGGGTATGTTTGAAGGAATAGTGGTTCCAACAATGCTGTATGGTTGCGAGGCGTGGGCTATGGATAGAGTTGTGCGCAGGAGGGTGGATGTGCTGGAAATGAGATGTTTGAGGACAATGTGTGGTGTGAGGTGGTTTGATCAATTAAGTAATGTAAGGGTAAGAGAGATGTGTGGAAATAAAAAGAGCGTGGTTGAGAGAGCAGAAGAGGGTGTTTTGAAATGGTTTGGGCATATGGAGAGAATGAGTGAGGAAAGATTGATCAAGAGGATATATGTGTCGGAGGTGGAGGGAACGAGGAGAAGTGGGAGACCAAATTGGAGGTGGAAAGATGGAGTGAAAAAGATTTGAGTGATCGGGGCCTGAACATGCAGGAGGGTGGAAGGAGGGCAAGGAATAGAGTGAATTGGATCGTTGTGGTATGCCGGGGTTGACGTGCTGTCAGTGGATTGAGTCAGGGCATGTGAAGCGTCTGGGGTAATCCATGGAAAGTTGTGTGGGGCCTGGATGTGGAAAGGGAGCTGTGGTTTCGGGCAATATTGCGTGGCAGCTAGAGCCTGAGTGTGAACGAATGGGGCGTTTGTTGTCTTTTCCTAGTGCTACCTCGCACACATGAGGGGGGATGGGGAAGGTATTCCATGTGTGGCAAGGTGGCGATGGGAGTGAATGGGAGCAGACAGTGTGAATTGTGTGGATGGATATATATGTATGTGTCTGTGTATTCAAATATATGTGTACATTGAGATGTATAGGTATGTATATTTGCGTGTATGGACGTGTGTGTGTATACATTGTGTATGGGGGTGGGTTGGGCCATTTTTTTCGTCTGTTTCCTTGCGCTACCTCGCAAACGCGGGAGACAGCGACAAAGCAAAATGAATAAAATGAATTAAAACATATATATATATATATATATATATATATGGAATGGAATTAAGGGGAGTGGGGGAGGAATGGGATATATTTAGGGAATCAGTGATGGATTGCGCAAAAGATGCTTGTGGCATGAGAAGAGTGGGAGGTGGGTTGGTTAGAAAGGGTAGAGAGTGGTGGGATGAAGAAGTAAGAGTATTAGTGAAAGAGAAGAGAGAGGCATTTGGACGATTTTTTCAGGGAAAGAATGCAATTGAGTTGGAGATGTATAAAAGAAAGAGACAGGAGGTCAAGAGAAAGGTGCAAGAGGTGAAAAAAAGGGCAAATGAGAGATGGGGTGAGAGAGTATCATTAAAGTTTAGGGAGAATAAAAAGATGTTCTGGAAGGAGGTAAATAAAGTGCGTAAGACAAGGGAGCAAATGGGAACTTCAGTGAAGGGCGCAAATGGGGAGGTGATAACAAGTAGTGGTGATGTGAGAAGGAGATGGAGTGAGTATTTTGAAGGTTTGTTGAATGTGTTTGATGATAGAGTGGCAGATATAGGGTGTTTTGGTCGAGGTGATGTGCAAAGTGAGAGGGTTAGGGAAAATGATTTGGTAAAAAGAGAAGAGGTAGTGAAAGCTTTGCGGAAGATGAAAGCCGGCAAGGCAGCAGGTTTGGATGGTATTGCAATGGAATTTATTAAAAAAGGGGGTGACTGTATTGTTGACTGGTTGGTAAGGTTATTTAATGTATGTATGACTCATGGTGAGGTGCCTGAGGATTGGCGGAATGCGTGCATAGTGCCATTTTACAAAGGCAAAGGGGATAAGGGTGAGTGCTCAAATTACAGAGGTATAAGTTTGTTGAGTATTCCTGGTAAATTATATGGGAGGGTATTGATTGAGAGGGTGAAGGCATGTACAGAGCATCAGATTGGGGAAGAGCAGTGTGGTTTCAGAAGTGGTAGAGGATGTGTAGATCAGGTGTTTGCTTTGAAGAATGTATGTGAGAAATACTTAGAAAAGCAAATGGATTTGTATGTAGCATTTATGGATCTGGAGAAGGCATATGATAGAGTTGATAGAGATGCTCTGTGGAAGGTATTAAGAATATATGGTGTGGGAGGAAAGTTGTTAGAAGCAGTGAAAAGTTTTTATCGAGGATGTAAGGCATGTGTACGTGTAGGAAGAGAGGAAAGTGATTGGTTCTCAGTGAATGTAGGTTTGCGGCAGGGGTGTGTGATGTCTCCATGGTTGTTTAATTTGTTTATGGATGGGGTTGGTAGGGAGGTAAATGCAAGAGTTTTGGAAAGAGGGGCAAGTATGAAGTCTGTTGGGGATGAGAGAGCTTGGGAAGTGAGTCAGTTGTTGTTCGCTCGTGATACAGCGCTGGTGGCTGATTCATGTGAGAAACTGCAGAAGCTGGTGACTGAGTTTGGTAAAGTGTGTGGAAGAAGAAAGTTAAGAGTAAATGTGAATAAGAGCAAGGTTATTAGGTACAGTAGGGTTGAGGGTGAAGTCAATTGGGAAGTGAGTTTGAATGGAGAAAAACTGGAGGAAGTGAAGTGTTTTAGATATCTGGGAGTGGATCTGGCAGCGGATGGAACCATGGAAGCGGAAGTGGATCATAGGGTGGGGGAGGGGGCGTAAATTCTGGGGGCCTTGAAGAATGTGTGGAAGTCGAGAACATTATCTCGGAAATCAAAAATGGGTATTTTTGAAGGAATAGTGGTTCCAACAATGTTGTATGGTTGCGAGGCGTGGGCTATGGATAGAGTTGTGCGCAGGAGGATGGATGTGCTGGAAATGAGATGTTTGAGGACAATGTGTGGTGTGAGGTGGTTTGATCGAGTGAGTAACGTAAGGGTAAGAGAGATGTGTGGAAATAAAAAGAGCGTGGTTGATAGAGCAGAAGAGGGTGTTTTGAAGTGGTTTGGGCAAATGGAGAGAATGAGTGAAGAAAGATTGACCAAGAGGATATATATGTCGGAGGTGGAGGGAACGAGGAGAAGAGGGAGACCAAATTGGAGGTGGAAAGATGGAGTGAAAAATATTTTGTGTGATCGGGGCCTGAACATGCAGGAGGGAGAAAGGAGGGCAAGGAATAGAGTGAATTGAAGCGATGTGGTATACCGGGGTTGACGTGCTGTCAGTGGATTGAATCAAGGCATATGAAGCGTCTGGGGTAAACCACGAAAAGCTGTGTAGGTATGTATATTTGCGTGTGTGGAGGTATGTATATACATGTGTATATATATATATATATATATATATATATATATATATATATATATATATATATATATATATATATATATATATATATATATATATATATATATTGTATATTATCCCTGGGGATAGGGGTTAAAGAATACTTCCCACGTATTCCTCGCGTGTCGTAGAAAGCGACTAGAGGGGACGGGAGCGGGGGGCCAGAAATCCCCCCCTTCCTTTTATTAACTTTCTAAAATGGGAAACAGAAGAAGGAGTCACGCGGGGAGTACTCATCCTCCTCGAAGGCTCAGAGTAGGGTTCCTAAATGTGTGTGGATGTAACCAAGATGTGAAAAAGGAGAGATAGGTAGTATGTTTGAGGAAAGGAACCTGGATGTTTTGGCTCTGAGTGAAACGAAGCTCAAGGGTAAAGGGGAAGAGTGGTTTGTGAATGTCTGGGGAGTAAAGTCAGGTGTTAGGTAGAGGACAAGAGCAAGGGAAGGAGTAGCAATACTCCTGAAACAGGAGTTGTGGGAGTATGTGATAGAATGTAAGAAAGTAAATTCTCGATTGATATGGGTAAAACTGAAAGTTGATGGAGAGAGGTGGGTGATTATTGGTGCATATGCTCCTGGGCATGAGAAGAAAGATCATGAGAGGCAAGTGTTTTGGGAGCAGCTGAATGAGTGTGTTAGTGGTTTTCATGCACGAGGCCGGGTTATAGTGATGGGTGATTTGAACGCACAGGTGAGTAATGTGGCAGTTGAGGGAATAATTGGTATACATTGGGTGTTCAGTGTTGTAAATGGAAATGGTGAAGAGCTTGTAGATTTATGTGCTGAAAAATGACTGATGATTGGGAATACCTGGTTTAAAAAGCGAGATATACATAAGTATACTTATGTAAGTAGGAGAGCTGGCCAGAGAGCGTTATTGGATTACGTGTTAATTGACAGGCGTGCGAAAGAGAGACTTTTGGATGTTAATGTGCTGAGAGGTGCAACTGGAGGGATGTCTGATCATTATCTTGAGGAGGCTAAGGTGAAGATTTGTATGGGTTTTCAGAAAAGAAGAGTGAATGTTGGGGTGAAGAGGGTGGTGAGAGTAAGTGAGCTTGGGAAGGAGACCTGTGTGAGGAAGTACCAGGAGAGACTGATTACAGAATGGAAAAAGGTGAGAACAATGGAAGTAAGGGTAGTGGGAGAGGAATGGCATGTATTTAGGGAATCAGTGATGGATTGCGCAAAAGATGCTTGTGGCATGAGAAGAGTGGGAGGTGGGTTGGTTAGAAAGGGTAGTGAGTGGTGGGATGAAGAAGTAAGAGTATTAGTGAAAGAGAAGAGAGAGGCATTTGGACGATTTTTGCAGGGAAAAAATGCAATTGAGTGGGAGATGTATAAAAGAAAGAGACAGGAGGTCAAGAGAAAGGTGCAAGAGGTGAAAAAAGGGCAAATGAGAGTTGGGGTGAGAGAGTACCATTAAATTTTAGGGAGAATAAAAAGATGTTCTGGAAGGAGGTAAATAAAGTGCGTAAGACAAGGGAGCAAGTGGGAACTTCAGTGAAGGGCGCAAATGGGGAGGTGATAACAAGTAGTGGTGATGTGAGAAGGAGATGGAGTGAGTATTTTGAAGGTTTGTTGAATGTGTTTGATGATAGAGTGGCAGATATAGGGTGTTTTGGTCGAGGTGATGTGCAAAGTGAGAGGGTTAGGGAAAATGATTTGGTAAAAAGAGAAGAGGTAGTGAAAGCTTTGCGGAAGATGAAAGCCGGCAAGGCAGCAGGTTTGGATGGTATTGCAGTGGAATTTATTAAAAAAGGGGGTGACTGTATTGTTGACTGGTTGGTAAGGTTATTTAATGTATGTATGACTCATGGTGAGGTGCCTGAGGATTGGCGGAATGCGTGCATAGTGCCATTGTACAAAGGCAAAGGGGATAAGAGTGAGTGCTCAAATTACAGAGGTATAAGTTTGTTGAGTATTCCTGGTAAATTATATGGGAGGGTATTGATTGAGAGGGTGAAGGCATGTACAGAGCATCAGATTGGGGAAGAGCAGTGTGGTTTCAGAAGTGGTAGAGGATGTGTGGATCAGGTGTTTGCTTTGAAGAATGTATGTGAGAAATACTTAGAAAAGCAAATGGATTTGTATGTAGCATTTATGGATCTGGAGAAGGCATATGATAGAGTTGATAGAGATGCTCTGTGGAAGGTATTAAGAATATATGGTGTGGGAGGAAAGTTGTTAGAAGCAGTGAAAAGTTTTTATCGAGGATGTAAGGCATGTGTAAGTGTAGGAAGAGAGGAAAGTGATTGGTTCTCAGTGAATGTAGGTTTGCGGCAGAGGTGTGTGATGTCTCCATGGTTGTTTAATTTGTTTATGGATGGGGTTGTTAGGGAGGTAAATGCAAGAGTTTTGGAAAGAGGGGCAAGTATGAAGTCTGTTGGGGATGAGAGAGCTTGGGAAGTGAGTCAGTTGTTGTTCGCTGATGATACAGCGCTGGTGGCTGATTCATGTGAGAAACTGCAGAAGCTGGTGACTGAGTTTGGTAAAGTGTGTGGAAGAAGAAAGTTAAGAGTAAATGTGAATAAGTGCAAAGTTATTTGGTACAGTAGGGTTGAGGGTAAAGTCAATTGGGAGGTGAGTTTGAATGGAGAAAAACTGGAGGAAGTGAAGTGTTTTAGATATCTGGGAGTGGATCTGGCAGCGGATGGAACCATGGAAGCGGAAGTGGATCATAGGGTGGGGGAGGGGGCGAAAATTCTGGGGGCCTAGAAGAATGTGTGGAAGTCGAAAACATTATCTCGGAAAGCAAAAATGGGTATGTTTGAAGGAATAGTGGTTCCAACAATGTTGTATGGTTGCGAGGCGTGGGCTATGGATAGAGTTGTGCGCAGGAGGATGGATGTGCTGGAAATGAGATGTTTGTGGACAATGTGTGGTGTGAGGTGGTTTGATCGAGTGAGTAACGTAAGGGTAAGAGAGATGTGTGGAAATAAAAAGAGCGTGGTTGAGATAGCAGAAGAGGGTGTTTTGAAGTGGTTTGGGCACATGGAGAGAATGAGTGAGGAAAGATTGACCAAGAGGATATATGTGTCGGAGGTGGAGGGAACCAGGAGAAGAGGGAGTCCAAATTGGAGGTGGAAAGATGGAGTGAAAAATATTTTGTGTGATCGGGGCCTGAACATGCAGGAGGGTGAAAGGAGGGCAAGGAATAGAGTGAATTGGAGCGATGTGGTATACCGGGGTTGACGTGCTGTCAGTGGATTGAATCAAGGCATGTGAAGCGACTGGGGTAAACCATGGAAAGCTGTGTAGGTATGTATATTTGCGTGTGTGGACGTATGTATATACATGTGTATGGGGGGGGTTTTGCCATTTCTTCTGTCTGTTTCCTTGCGCTACCTCGCAAACGCGGGAGACAGCGACAAAGTATAATAAAAAAATATAAATATATATATATATATATATATATATATATATATATATATATATATATATATATGAATATATATATATATATATATATATATATATATATATATATATATATATATATATATATATATATATATATATATATATATATATATATATATATATATATATATATATATATATAAATATATATGTATATATATATATGTATATATATATATATATATATATATATATATATATATATATATATATATATATATATATATATGAATATATATTTTATTTTCCGAAGGAAGGAACAGAGAAGGGGGCTGGATGAGGATGTTTCCTCAGAGACCCAGTTCTCTGTTGTTAAAGCTACCTCGCTGACACGGGAAATGGCGAATAGTATGAAAAAAAGAATATATATATATATATATATATATATATATATATATATATATATATATATATATATATATATATATATATATATATATATATATATATATATATATTCTCCTTAAAATTTAATGATATTCTCTAACCCCAACTCTCATTTCCCCTTTTTTTCTCCTCTTGCACCTTTCTCTTGAACTTCTGTCTCTTTCTTTTATACGTCTCCCACTCAATTGCATTTTTTCCCTGCAAAAATCGTCCAAATGCCTCTCTCTTCTCTTTCACTAATACTCTTACTTCTTCATCCCACCACTCACTAACCTTTCTAATCATCCCACCTTCCACTCTTCTCATGCCACAAGCATCTTTTGCGCAATCCATCACTGATTCCCTAAATACATCCCATTCCTCCCCCACTACCCTTACTTCCATTGTTCTCACCTTTTTCCATTCTGTACTCAGTCTCTCCTGGTACTTCCTCACACAAGTCTCCTTCCCAAGCTCACTTACTCTCACCACCCTCTTCACCCCAACATTCACTCTTCTTTTCTGAAAACCCATACAAATCTTCACCTTAACCTCCACAAGATAATGATCAGACATCCCTCCAGTTGCAGCTCTCAGCACATTAACATCCAAAAGTCTCTCTTTCGCGCGCCTGTCAATTAACACGTAATCCAATAACGCTCTCTGGCCAGCTCTCCTACTTACATAAGTATACTTATGTATATATCGCTTTTTAAACCAGGTATTCCCAATCATCAGTCCTTTTTCAGCACATAAATCTACAAGCTATTCACCATTTCCATTTACAACACTGAACACCCCATGTATACCAATTATTCCCTCAACTGCCACATTACTCACCTTTGCATTCAAATCACCCATCACTATAACCCGGTCTCGTGCATCAAAACCACTAACACACTCATTCAGCTGCTCCCAAAACACTTGCCTCTCATGATCTTTCTTCTCATGCCCAGGTGCATATGCACCAATAATCACCCACCTCTCTCCATCAACTTTCAGTTTTACCCATATTAATCGAGAATTTACTTTCTTACATTCTATCACATACTCCCACAACTCCTGTTTCAGGAGTTCTGCTACTCCTTCCCTTGCTCTTGTCCTCTCACTAACCCCTGACTTTACTCCCAAGACATTCCCAAACCACTCTTCCCCTTTACCCTTGAGCTTCGTTTCACTCAGAGCCAAAACATCCAGGTTCCTTTCCTCAAACATACTACCTATCTCTCCTTTTTTCACATCTTGGTTACATCCACACACATTTAGGCACCCCAATCTGAGCCTTCGAGGAGGATGAGCACTCCCCGAGTGACTCCTTCTTTTGTTTCCCATTTTAGAAAGTTAAAAAGAAATACAAGGAGGGGAGGATTTCTGGCCCCCCGCTCCCGTCCCCTCTAGTCGCTTTCTACGACACGCGAGGAATGCGTGGGAAGTATTCTTTCACCCCTATCCCCAGGGATAATATACATATATATATACACACACACACACACAAACACACACACACACACACACGCACGCACACACACACACACACACACACATACATATATATACATATGAAAAATGTAAGAAACAATTTAGAAAACTGAAACTTCTAGCTTGAAATGAAATGAAAAAATGAATGTCACATGATGGTTCAACCTCTGGCTATGGAAAAAGGAAATGTTTAATTTATTTACACAAACGTCAATAGTAGTTCTCATCAATTTAACCACTGTATCAATAAGCTTCAATGTCTAAGCTACATTTTTTCCAATTTCATTATTTTCTTGTCAAAGCACCATGTACGAAAACTATAACTCCAGTAACACAACTATAAACATTTACTTTCCCTTTAAAAAAGTTCTGGGGAAGTCTGTCTCGATACACTGCGGGACACTCTACCACATGGCGAGGTTTGTGTTGCAATTGTTCTTGATTCACAAACGTAGTAGCATCACTGGTGGGTCAAGGTAGTTCCATTGGCGGAGAGCTCATGAAACATGTCAGAAAGCATGCTACTGCAGGCAGGAGTGAAGGCTGATGCAAACTGGTATCGCTCTGAATGATGTGATGGGGACGAGATGATCCTCTGACTCACGTCCTAGAGATCCGATCCCACAGAGCGGACGAAGCGAGTGCCGTTATGTATATATATATATATATATATATATATATATATATATATATATATATATATATATATATATATATATATATATATATATATATATATATATATACATATATATATATATATATATGTATATATATATATATATATATATATATATATATATAAATATATATATATATATATATATATATATATATATATATATATATATATATATATATATATATATATATATATATATATATATATATATATATATATATTTATATATATATATATATATATATATATATATATATATATATATATATATATATATAGATATATATATATATAAATACATATATATATATATATATATATATATATATATATATATATATATATATATATATATATATATATATATATATATATATTTATTATTTATTTTATTATACTTTGTCGCTGTCTCCCGCGTTTGCGAGGTAGCGCAAGGAAACAGACGAAAGAAATGGCCCAACCCCCCCCCATACACATGTATATACATACGTCCACACACGCAAATATACATACCTACACAGCTTTCCATGGTTTACCCCAGACGCTTCACATGCCTTGATTCAATCCACTGCCAGCACGTCAACCCCGGTATACCACATCGCTCCAATTCACTCTATTCCTTGCCCTCCTTTCACCCTCCTGCATGTTCAGGCCCCGATCACACAAAATCTTTTTCACTTCATCTTTCCACCTCCAATTTGGTCTCCCTCTTCTCCTCGTTCCATCCACCTCCGACACATATATCCTCTTGGTCAATCTTTCCTCATTCATTCTCTCCATGTGCCCAAACCACTTCAAAACACCCTCTTCTGCTCTCTCAACCACGCTCTTTTTATTTCCACATATCTCTCTTACCCTTACGTTACTTACTCGATCAAACCACCTCACACCACACATTGTCCTCAAACATCTCATTTCCAGCACATCCATCCTCCTGCGCACAACTCTATCCATAGCCCACGCCTCGCAACCATACAGCATTGTTGGAACCACTATTCCTTCAAACATACCCATTTTTGCTTTCCGAGATAATGTTCTCGACTTCCACACATTTTTCAAGGCTCCCAAAATTTTCGCCCCCTCCCCCACCCTATGATCCACTTCCGCTTCCATGGTTCCATCCGCTGACAGATCCACTCCCAGATATCTAAAACACTTCACTTCCTCCAGTTTTTCTCCATTCAAACTCACCTCCCAATTGACGTGACCCTCAACCCTACTGTACCTAATAACCTTGCTCTTATTCACATTTACTCTTAACTTTCTTCTTCCACACACTTTACCAAACTCAGTCACCAGCTTCTGCAGTTTCTCACATGAATCAGCCACCAGCGCTGTATCATCAGCGAACAACAACTGACTCACTTCCTAAGCTCTCTCATCCCCAACAGACTTCATACTTGCCCCTCTTTCCAGGACTCTTGCATTTACCTCCCTAACAACCCCATCCATAAACAAATTAAACAACCATGGAGACATCACACACCCCTGCCGCAAACCTACATTCACTGAGAACCAATCACTTTCCTCTCTTCCTACACGTACACATGCCTTACATCCTCGATAAAAACTTTTCACTGCTTCTAACAACTTGCCTCCCACACCATATATTCTTAATACCTTCCACAGAGCATCTCTATCAACTCTATCATATGCCTTCTCCAGATCCATAAATGCTACATACAAATCCATTTGCTTTTCTAAGTATTTCTCACATACATTCTTCAAAGCAAACACCTGATCCACACATCCTCTACCACTTCTGAAACCGCACTGCTCTTCCCCAATCTGATGCTCTGTACATGCCTTCACCCTCTCAATCAATACCCTCCCATATAATTTACCAGGAATACTCAACAAACTTATACCTCTGTAATTTGAGCACTCACTCTTATATATAAATACATATATATATATATATATATATATATATATATATATATATATATATATATATATATATATATATATATATATATATATATATATATATATGTATATATATATATATATATATATATATATATATATATATATATATATATATATATATATATATATATATATATATTTTTTTTTTTATATATGCTTTGTCGCTGTCTCCCGCATTTGCGAGGTAGCGCAAGGAAACAGAACAAAGAAATGGCCCAACCCACCTCTATACATATATATATATATATATATATATATATATATATATTTCTTTTCTGAAAACCCATACAAATCTTCACCTCAGCCTCCACAAGATAATGATCAGACATCCCTCCAGTTGCACCTCTCAGCACATTAACATCCAAAAGTCTCTCTTTCGCACGCCAGTCAATTAACACGTAATCCAATAACGCTCTCTGGCCATCTCTCCTACTAACATAAGTATACTTATGTATATCTCGCTTTTTAAACCAGGTATTCCCAATCATCAGTCATTTTTCAGCACATAAATCTACAAGCTCTTCACCATTTCCATTTACAACACTGAACACCCCATGTATACCAATTATTCCCTCAACTGCCACATTACTCACCTTTGCATTCAAATCACCCATCACTATAACCCGGTCTCGTGCATCAAAACCACTAACACACTCATTCAGCTGCTCCCAAAACACTTGCCTCTCTTGATCTTTCTTCTCATGTCCAGGTGCATATGCACCAATAATCACCCACCTCTCTCCATCAACTTTCAGTTTTACCCATATTAATCGAGAATTTACTTTCTTACACTCTATCACATACTCCCACAACTCCTGTTTCAGGAGTATTGCTACTCCTTCCCTTGCTCTTGTCCTCTCACTAACCCCTGACTTTACTCCCCAGACATTCCCAAACCACTCTTCCCCTTTACCCTTGAGATTCGTTTCACTCAGAGCCAAAACATCCAGGTTCCTTTCCTCAAACATACTACCTATCTCTCCTTTTTTCACATCTTGGTTACATCCACACACATTTAGGCACCCCACTCTGAGCCTTCGAGGAGGATGAGCACTCCCCGCGTGACTCCTTCTTCTGTTTCCCATTTTATAAAGTTAATACAAGGAGGGGAGGATTTCTGGCCCCCCGCTCCCGTCCCCTCTAGTCGCTTTCTACGACACGCGAGGAATACGTGGGAAGTATTCTTTCACCCCTATACCCAGGGATAATATACATATATATATATACATATACACATACACACACATACACATACATACGCACATATACACACACACACACATACATATATATACATATGAAAAATGTAAGAAACAATTTAGAAAACTGAATGTTGGGGTGAAGAGGGTGGTGAGAGTAAGTGAGCTTGAGAAGGAGACCTGTGTGAGGAAGTACCAGGAGAGACTGAGTACAGAATGGAAAAAGGTGAGAACAATGGAAGCAAGGGGAGTGGGGGAGGAATGGGATGTATTTAGGGAATCAGTGATGAATTGCGCAAAAGATGCTTGTGGTTGAGAAGAGTGGGAGGTGGGTTGATTAGAAAGGGTAGTGAGTGGTGGGATGAAGAAGTAAGAGTATTAGTGAAAGAGAAAAGAGAGGCATTTGGACGATTTTTGCAGGGAAAAAATTCAGTTGAGTGGGAGATGTATAAAAGAAAGAGACAGGAGGTCAAGAGAAAGGTGCAAGAGGTGAAAAAAAGGGCAAATGAGAGTTGGGGTGAGAGAGTATCATTAAATTTTAGGGAGAATAAAAAGATGGTCTGGAAGGAGGTAAATAAAGTGCGTAAGACAAGGGAGCAAATGGGAACTTCAGTGAAGGGCGCAAATGGGGAGGTGATAACAAGTAGTGGTGATGTGAGAAGGAGATGGAGTGAGTATTTTGAAGGTTTGGTGAATGTGTTTGATGATAGAGTGGCAGATATAGGGTGTTTTGGTCGAGGTGGTGTGCAAAGTGAGAGGGTTAGGGAAAATGATTTGGTAAACAAAGAAGAGGTAGTGAAAGCTTTGCGGAAGATGAAAGCCGGCAAGGCAGCAGGTTTGGATGGTATTGCAGTGGAATTTATTAAAAAAGGGGGTGACTGTATTGTTGACTGGTTGGTAAGGTTATTTAATGTATGTATGACTCATGGTGAGGTGCCTGAGGATTGGCGGAATGCGTGCATAGTGCCATTTTACAAAGGCAAAGGGGATAAGAGTGAGTGCTCAAATTACAGAGGTATAAGTTTGTTGAGTATTCCTGGTAAATTATATGGGAGGGTATTGATTGAGAGGGTGAAGGCATGTACAGAGCATCAGATTGGGGAAGAGCAGTGTGGTTTCAGAAGTGGTAGAGGATGTGTGGATCAGGTGTTTGCTTTGAAGAATGTATGTGAGAAATACTTAGAAAAGCAAATGGATTTGTATGTAGCATTTATGGATCTGGAGAAGGCATATGATAGAGTTGATAGAGATGCTCTGTGGAAGGTATTAAGAATATATGGTGTGGGAGGAAAGTTGTTAGAAGCAGTGAAAAGTTTTTATCGAGGATGTAAGGCATGTGTACGTGTAGGAAGAGAGGAAAGTGATTGGTTCTCAGTGAATGTAGGTTTGCGGCAGGGGTGTGTGATGTCTCCATGGTTGTTTAATTTGTTTATGGATGGGGTTGTTAGGGAGGTAAATGCAAGAGTTTTGGAAAGAGGGGCAAGTATGAAGTCTGTTGGGGATGAGAGAGCTTGGGAAGTGAGTCAGTTGTTGTTCGCTGATGATACAGCGCTGGTGGTTGATTCATGTGAGAAACTGCAGAAGCTGGTGACTGAGTTTGGTAAAGTGTGTGGAAGAAGAAAGTTAAGAGTAAATGTGAATAAGAGCAAGGTTATTAGGTACAGTAGGGTTGAGGGTCACGTCAATTGGGAGGTGAGTTTGAATGAGAAAAACTGGAGGAAGTGAAGTGTTTTAGATATCTGGGAGTGGATCTGGCAGCGGATGGAACCATGGAAGCGGAAGTGGATCCTAGGGTGGGGGAGGGGGGGAAAATTCTGGGGGCCTTGAAGAATGTGAGGAAGTCGAGAACATTATCTCGGAAAGCAAAAATGGGTATGTTTGAAGGAATAGTGGTTCCAACAATGTTGTATGGTTGCGAGGCGTGGGCTATGGATAGAGTTGTGCGGAGGAGGATGGATGTGCTGGAAATGAGATGTTTGAGGACAATATGTGGTGTGAGGTGGTTTGATCGAGTGAGTAACGTAAGGGTAAGAGAGATGTGTGGAAATAAAAAGAGCGTGGTTGAGAGAGCAGAAGAGGGTGTTTTGAAGTGGTTTGGGCACATGGAGAGGATGAGTGAGGAAAGATTGACCAAGAGGATATATGTGTCGGAGGTGGAGGGAGCAAGGAGAAGAGGGAGACCAAATTGGAGGTGGAAAGATGGAGTGAAAAAGATTTTGTGTGATCGGGGTCTGAACATGCAGGAGGGTGAAAGGAGGGCAAGGAATAGAGTGAATTGGAGCGATGTGGTATACCGGGGTTGACCTGCTGTCAGTGGATTGAATCAAGGCATGTGAAGCGTCTGGGGTAAACCATGGAAAGCTGTGTAGGTATGTATATTTGCGTGTGTGGACGTATGTATATACATGTGTATGGCGGGGGGGTTGGGCCATTTCTTTCGTCTGTTTCCTTGCGCTACCTCGCAAACGCGGGAGACAGCGACAAAGTATAAAAAAAAAATATATATATATATATATATATATATGTATATATATATATATATATATATATATATATATATATATATATATATATATATATATATATATATATATATATATATATATATATATATCCTAAGCTCTCTCATTCAGAACAGAATTCATGCTTGCCCCTCTTTTCTAAAACTCTTGCATTCAGCTCCCTAACAACCCCATCCATAAACAAATTAAACAATCATGGATACACCACATATCCCTGCCGCAAACCAACATTCACTGAGAACCAATCATTTTCCTCTCTTCCTACTCGTCTTCCTAGTCGCCTTCTACGACACCTGAGGAATGCGTGGAAACTATTCTTCGTGTCCTATCCATAGGAATATATATATATATATATATATATATATATATATATATATATATATATATATATATATATATATATATATATATATATATATATATATATTTATTTATTTATTTATTTTGCTTTTTTGTTGTCTCCCGTTTTAGCGAGGTACCGCAAGTAAACAGAGGAAATAATGGCCCAACCCACCTTCATACACATGTATATATATACACGTCCACACACGCAAATATTCATACCTATATATCTCAATGTATACATATATATACACAGACAGACATATACATATATACACTTGTACATAATTCATACTGTTTGCATTTATTCATTCCTATCCCCACCTACCCACACATGAAATGACAGTCCCCTCATGTGTGCGAGGTAGCGCTAACAAAAGACAACAAATGCCTCATTCGTTCGCACTCAGTCTCTAAGTGTCATGTAATAGTGCACCGAGACCACAGCTCCCTTACCACATCCAGGCTCCACAGAACTTTCCATGGTTAACCCAAGACGCTTCACATGCCATGTATGTTCAGGCCCCGATCACTCAAAATCTTTTTCACTCCATCTTTCCACCTCCAATTTGGTCTCCCACTTCTCCTCGTTCCCTTCACCTCAGACAAATATATCCTCTTGAGCAATCTTTCCTCACTCATTCTCTCCATGTGACCAAATCATTTTAAAACACACTCTTCTGCTCTCTCAACCACACTCTTTTCATTACCATACATCTCTCTTCCCTTATTATCAATTACTCGATCAAACCACCTCACAACACATATAGTCCTCAAACATCTCATTTCCAGCACATCCACCCTCCTCCGCACAACTCTATCCATAGCCCACGCCTCGCAACCATACAACATTGTTTGAACCACTATCCCTTCAAACATACCCATTTTTGCACTCCGAGATAATGTTCTCGACTTCCACACATTCTTCAACGCACCCAGAATTTTCGCCCCTTCAGCCACCCTATGATTCCTTACCGCTTCCATGGTTTCATCTGCAGCCAAATCCACTCCCAGATGTACTGTACCTAATAACGTTCCTCTTATTCATATTTACTTTCAACTTTCTTCTTTCACGCACTTTACCAAACTCAGTCACCAGCTTTTGCAGTTTATCACATGAATCAGCCACCAGCGCTGTATCACCAGCGAACAACAACTGACTCAATTTCCAAGCTCTCTCATCCACAACAGACTGCATACTTGCCCCTCTTACCAAAACTCTTGCATTCACCTCCTTAACAACCCCATCCATAAAACAATTAAACAACCATGGAGACATCACACACTCCTGCCAGAAACCTACATTCACTAAGAACCAATCACTTTCCTCTCTTCTTACACGTAACCTGCCTTACATCCTCGATCAGAACTTTTCACTGCTTCTAACAACTTGCCTCCCACAATATATATTCTTAATACCTTCCACAGAGCATCTCTATCAACTCTATCATATGCCTTCTCCAGATTAGTAAATGCTACATACAAATCCATTTGCTTTTATAAGTATTTCTCACATACATTCTTCAAAACAAACACCTCATCCACACATCCTCTACCATTTCTGAAACCACACTGCTCTTCCCCAATCTGATGCTCTGTACATGTCTTCACCCTCTCAATCAATACCCTCCGATATAATTTTGCAGGAATACCCAACAAACTTATACCTCTCTAATTTGAGCACTCACATTTGTCCACTTTGCCTTTGTACAATAGCACTATGCAAGCATTTCGCTAATCCTCGCTCACGTCACCATGAATTATATATACATTAAATAACCTTACCAACCAGTCAACATTACAGTCACCCCCTTTTTTGATACATTCCACTGCAATATCATCGAAACCCGCTACCTTGCCGGCTTTTATCTTCCGCAAAGCTTTTAGTCCTCTTCTCTGTTTACCAAATCATTTTCCTGAACCCTCTAACTTTGCACACCACCTCGACCAAAACACCCTATATCTGCCACTCTATCATCAAACGCATTCAACAAACCTTCAAAATACTCACTCCATCTCCTTCTCACCTCACCACTACTAGTTATCACCTCCCCATTAGCCACCTTCAATGAAGTTCCCATTTGTTCCCTTGCCTTACGCACTTTATTTACCTCCTTCCAAAACATCTTTTTATTCTCCCTTAGATTTAATGATACTCTCTCACCCCAACTCTCATTTGCCCTCTTTTTCACCTCTTGTACCTTTCTCTTGACCTCTCGCATCTTTCTTTTATACATCTCCCACTCATTTCCATTATTTCCCTGCGCAGGAGTTGTGGGCAGGAGGGTGGATGTGCTGAAAATGAGATGTTTGAGGACAATATGTGGTGTGAGGTGGTTTGATCGAGTCAGTGATGTAAGGGTACGAGAGATGTGTGGAAATAATAAGAGTGCGGTTGAGAGAGCAGAAGAGGGTGTTTTGAAATGGTTTGGGCACATGGAGAGAATGAGTGAGGAAAGATTGACCAAGAGGATATATGTGTCAGACGTGGAGGGAACGAGGAGAAGTGGGAGACCAAATTGGAGATGGAAAGATGGAGTGAAAAAGATTTTGAGTGATTGGGGCCTGAACATCCAGGAGGGTGAAAGTTGTGCAAGGAATAGAGTGAATTGGAACGATGTGGTATACCGGGGTCGATGTGCTGTCAATGGAATGAACCAGGGCATGTGAAGCGTCTGGGGCAAACCATGGAAAGTTCTATGGGGCCTGGATGTGCAAAGGGAGCTGTGGTTTCGGTGCATTATTACGTGACAGCTAGAGACTCATTGTGAACGAATGGGGTCTTTGTTATCTTTTCCTAGCTCTACCTCGTGCACATGAGGGGAAGGGGGTTGTTATTTCATGTGTGGCGAGGTGGTGAAAGGAACAAATAAATATATATATATATATATATATATATATATATATATATATATATATATATATATATATATATATATATATATATATATATATATATATATATATTATATTTATTTTATTTATTACACTTTGTCGCTGTCTCCCGCGTTTGCGAGGTAGCGCAAGGAAACAGACGAAAGAAATGGCCCCCCCCCATACACATGTATATACATACGTCCACACACGCAAATATACATACCTACACAGCTTTCCATGGTTTACCCCAGACGCTTCACATGCCTTGATTCAATCCACTGACAGCACGTCAACCCCGGTATACCACATATATATATATATATATATATATATATATATATATATATATATATATATATATATATATATATATATATATATATATATATATATATTTTTTTTTTTTATACTTTGTCGCATTCTCCCGCGTTTGCGAGGTAGCGCAAGGAAACAGACGAAAGAAATGGCCCAACCCCCCCCCCATACACATGTATATACATACGTCCACACACGCACATATACATACCTACACAGCTTTCCATGGTTTACCCCAGACGCTTCACATGTCTTGATTCAATCCACTGACAGCACGTCAACCCCGGTATACCACATTGCTCCAATTCACTCTATTCCTTGCCCTCCTTTCACCCTCCTGCAAGTTCAGGCCCCGATCACTCAAAATCTTTTTCACTCCATCTTTCCACCTCCAATTTGGTCTCCCTCTTCTCCTCGTTCCCTCCACCTCCGACACATATATCCTCTTGGTCAACCTTTCCTCACTCATTCTCTCCATGTGCCCAAACCATTTCAAAACACCCTCTTCTGCTCTCTCAACCACGCTCTTTTTATTTCCACACATCTCTCTCACCCTTACGTTACTTACTCGATCAAACCACCTCACACCACACATTGTCCTCAGACATCTCATTTCCAGCACATCCATCCTCCTGCGCACAACTCTATCCATAGCCCACGCCTCGCAACCATACAACATTGTTGGAACCACTATTCCTTCAAACATACCCATTTTTGCTTTCCGAGATAATGTTCTCGACTTCCACACATTCTTCAAGGCTCCCAGAATTTTCGCCCCCTCCCCCACCCTATGGTCCAATTCTGCTTCCATGGTTCCATCCGCTGCCAGATCCACTCCCAGATATCTAAAACACTTCACTTCCTACAGTTTTTCTCCATTCAAACTCACCTCCCAATTTACTTGACCTTCAACCCTACTGTACCTAATGACCTTGCTCTTATTCACATTTACTCTTAACTTTCTTCTTCCACACACTTTACCAAACTCCGTCACCAGCTTCTGCAGTTTCTCACATGAATCAGCCATCAGCGAACAACAACTGACTCACTTCCCAAGCTCTCTCATCCCCAACAGACTTCATACTTGCCCCTCTTTCCAAAACTCTTGCCTTTACCTCCCTAACAACCCCATCCATAAACAAATTAAACAACCATGGAGACATCACACACCCCTGCCGCAAACCTACATTCACTGTGAACCAATCACTTTCCTCTCTTCCTACACGTACACATGCCTTACATCCTCGATAAAAACTTTTCACTGCTTCTAACAACTTGCCTCCCACGCCATATATTCTTAATACCTTCCACAGAGCATCTCTATCAACTCTATCATATGCCTTCTCCAGATCCATAAATGCTACATACAAATCCATTTGCTTTTCTAAGTATTTCTCACATACATTCTTCAAAGCAAACACCTGATCCACACATCCTCTACCACTTCTGAAACCACACTGCTCTTCCCCAATCTGATGCTCTGTACATGCCTTCACCCTCTCAATCAATCAATCAAGGGCAAATGAGAGTTGGGGTGAGAGAGTGTCATTAAATTTTAGGGAGAATAAAAAGATGTTCTGGAAGGAGGTAAATAAAGTGCGTAAGACAAGGGAGCAAATGGGAACTTTAGTGAAGGGCGCAAATGGGGAGGTGATAACAAGTAGTGGTGATGTGGGAAGGAGATGGAGTGAGTATTTTGAAGGTTTGTTGAATGTGTCTGATGATAGAGTGGCAGATATAGGGTGTTTTGGTCGAGGTGGTGTGCAAAGTGAGAGGGTTAGGGAAAACGATTTGGTAAACAGAGAAGAGGTAGTGAAAGCTTTGCGGAAGATGAAAGCCGGCAAGGCAGCAGTCTTGGATGGTATTGCAGTGGAATTTATTAAAAAAGGGGGTGACTGTATTGTTGACTGGTTGGTAAGGTTATTTAATGTATGTATGACTCATGGTGAGGTGCCTGAGGATTGGAGGAATGCGTGCATAGTGCCATTGTACAAAGGAAAAGGGGATAAGAGTGAGTGCTCAAATTACAGAGGTATAAGTTTGTTGAGTATTCCTGGTATATATATATATATATATATATATATATATATATATATATATATATATATATATATATATATATATATATATATATATATATATATATATATATATATATATATATATATATATATATATATATATATATATATATATATATATATATATATATATATATATATACATATATATATATATATATATATATATATATATATATATATATATATATATATATATATATATATATATGTATATATATATATATATATATATATATATATATATATATATATATATATATATATATATATATATATATATATATATATATATATATATATATATATATATATATATATATATATATATATATATATATACATATATATATGCATTATTATCATTAGTTAGACCTAAGTGTTGAATAGTCAAACGTTGATTGAGTTACAGTACTATGATTACCAACATGTACTGGCGCTCGTGATAACTGCTTTTGTGTGCTTGCTCAATAGACGGTAATGAGAAGTGGGATTCCAATATTGCATGCAAGACATTAGAAATTATCATAGAAGTGCATTTCATAGTTGATACACCTTGACTTCCATGGAATTCCTAGTCTTAATCATGCAGTCCTTTATCTGTTCATATAATTTCTGCGTATGTCTCACAGTTTTCATTTAACTGGCGAAAGTGAATATAAAAACACATTTCTTTACTGCCTTCTTGCAGAAATGTTACACTTGATATTTTCTTTTTTAAGTTTGTGATATGAAAATCAGAGTATGAAATCAGGCTTGACCATTCTTGTTTTTCACATCCTAATACAATCAATTTAGTTCCGTCTTTTCCGTCTTTTGTTTCCTGCTTAGTTCACGCACAGTTAGTAAAGTAGAATTCAAACTAACCTTCATGATCCTTGCACGGGAGACACCACCTCTAGTAAATCTGTTCTTGATGAACATAATCAGTATAACTACGGGGTAGAAGGTTTACCGTTCTGCCCTGCAGAAGTGGTGGAAATAGTTTCTCCAGGTCGTCGTAATATCTGTAGACTTTTGTCAGTCTCTGAAAACAGATAAAGAGTCTGTCAACTGAGCTCTTATTCGAGTACTTTGCATGATCCCTATCTTGTCATCGCAAAGACTAGTATACACATTCAGACATACTTAGAAAAATGACCACAAACACACAAAAAAATGCACACACACACACACACACACACACACACACACACACACACACACACACACACACACACACACACACACACATTTAGCTGTTACTGGTAAGCGTTATCGAATACAAGTTCGCATTGGTTCGAATCCTGGGCACGGCAGTCGGCCCACACCCAACCCATGCGTTCATTCTCCCCTCGGGACTAGCCGATAGATGGATACTGGTTAAGCTGGGGTGTGTGTGTGTGTTATTTGCAGTTACTATTTGTCTATTACGAAGAGGTTAATATTCGTACCTCACGGCTCTGCTTCTTTTCTACAAGCTCTCCTGGACTTTCCCCCTTCGTTACTGCTTTCTCCAAATCGTTAATCAAGGCACACCAACTGAAGTTACGATTTGGATTCCTTAAGAAATGCCTTGATGAACAAGTGTTGTCAAGAGCTATCCTACCCAAGCGATTGTTCCAGCTGTCTGGTAGACAATCTAATGATTTTCAAAACAGCATTTGAAAGAAAACACATTGAATTAAAGAAGATTGAAATGGAGAGGCCTTTTGCGTTACAAGAGAGAAGAAACATGCCTTTCATATCGCTATACCGAGACAGTGGAAGATTTGTAGATGTTTTCAGAAAAGAAGAGAGAATGTTGGGGTGAAGAGAGTGGTAAGAGTAAGTGAGCTTGGGAAGGAGACTTGTGTGAGGAAGTACCAGGAGAGACTGAGTACAGAATGGAAAAAGGTGAGAACAAAGGACGTAAGGGGAGTGGCGGAGGAATGGGATGTATTCAGGGAAGCAGTGATGGCTTGCGCAAAAGATGCTTGTGGCATGAGAAGCGTGGGAGGTGGGTTGATTAGAAAGGGTAGTGAGTGGTGGGATGAAGAAGTAAGATTATTAGTGAAAGAGAAGAGAGAGGCATTTGGACGATTTTTTGCAGGAAAATAATGCAAATGAGTGGGAGATGTATAAAAGAAAGAGGCAGGAGGTCAAGAGAAAGGTGCAAGAGGTGAAAAAGAGGGCAAATGAGAGTTGGGGTGAGAGATTATCATTAAATTTTAGGGAGAATAAAAAGATGTTTTGGAAGGAGGTAAATAAAGTGCGTATGACAAGGGAACAAATGGGAACTTCAGTGAAGGGGGCTAATGGGGAGATGATAACATGTAATGGTGATGTGAGAAAGAAAGAAAGATGGAGTGAGTATTTTGAAAGTTTCTTGAATGTGTTTGATGATAGAGTGGCAGATATAGGGTGTTTTGGTCGAGGTGGTGTGCAAAGTGAGAGTGTTAGGGAAAATGATTTGGGAAACAGAGAAGAGGTAGTAAAAGCTTTGCGGAAGATGAAAGCCGGCAAGCAGCGGGTTTGGATGGTATTGCAGCGGAATTTATTAAAAAAGGGGGTGACTGCATTGTTGACTGGTTGGTAAGGTTATTTAATGCATGTATGATTCATAGTGATGTGAGCGAGGATTAGCGAAATGCTTGCATAGTGCCATTATACAAAGGCAAAGGGTTCGAAGGGGAGTGCTCAAATTACAGATGTATAAGTTTGTTGAGTATTCCTGGTAAATTATATGGGAGGGTATTGATTGAGAGGGTGAAGGCATGTACAGAGCATCATATTGGGGAAGAGCAGTGTTGTTTTCAGAAGTGGTGGAGGATGTGTGGATCAGGTGTTTGCTTTGAAGAGTGTATGTGAGAAATACTTAGAAAAGCAAATGGATTTGTATGTAGCATTAATGGACCTCGAAAAGGCATATGATACAGTTGATAGAGATGCTCTGTGGAAGGTATTAAGAATACATGGTGTAGGAGGCAAGTTGGTAGAAGCAATGAAAATTTTCATCGAGGATGTAAGGCATGTGTACGTGTAGGAAGAGAGGAAAGTGATTGATTCTCAGTGAATGTAGGTTTGCGGCAGGGGTGTGTGATGTCTCCATGGTTGTTTACTTTGTTTATGGATGGGGATTTTAGGTAGGTAAATGCAAGCGTTTTGGAAAGAGGGGCAAATATGCAGTCTGTTGTGGATGAGAGATCTTGGGAAGTGAGTCAGTTGTTGTTCGCTGATGATACAGCGCTGGCGGCTGATTCATGTGAGAAACTGCAGAAGCTGGTGACTAAGTTTGGTAGAGTGTGTGAAAGAAGAAAGTTAAGAGTAAATGTGAATAAGAGCAAGGTTATTAGGTACAGTAGGGTTGAGGGTCAAGTCAATTGGGAGGTAAGTTTGAATGGAGAAAAGCTGGAGGAAGTGAAGTGTTTAAGATATCTGGGATTGGATTTGGCAGCGGATGGAACCATGGAAGCGCAGGTGAATCATAGGGTGGGGAAGGGGGTAAAAATTCTGGGAGCCTTGAAGAATGTGTGGAAGTCGAGAACACTATCTCGGAAAGCAAAAATGGATATGTTTGAAGGAATAGTGGTTCGAACAATGTTGTATTGTTGCGAGGCGTGGGCTATGGATAGAGTTATGCGCAGGAGGGTGGATGTGCTGGAAATGAAATGTTTGAGGACAATATGTGGTGTGAGGTGGTTTGATCGAGTAAGTGGTGATAGGGTGAGAGAGATGTGTGGTCATGAAAAGAGTTTGGTTGAGAGAGCAGAAGAGGGTGTTTTGAAATGGTTTGGTCACATGGAGAGAATGAGTGAGGAAAGATTGACCAAGAGGATATATGTGTCAGAGGTGGAGGGAACGAGGAGAGGTGGGATACCAAATTGGAGGTGGAAAGATGGAGTGAAAAAGATTTTGAGTGATCGGGGCCTGAACATGCAGGAGGGTGAAAGGCGTGCGAGGAATAGAGTGAATTGGATCGATGTAGTATACTGGGATCGACTTGCTGTCTATAGATTGAACCAGGGTATGTGAAGCGTCTGGAGTAAACCATGGAAATCTCTGTGAGGCCTTGATGTGGAAAGGGAGCTCTGGTTTCTGCGCATTATTACATTACAGCTAGAGACTGAGTGTGAACGAACATGCAGGAACATGCAGTAGGGTGAAAGGCGTGCAAGGAATAGAGTGAATTGGAACGACGTGGTATACCGGGGTCGACGTGCTGTCAATGGATTGAACCAGGGCATGTGAAGCGTCTGGGGTATACCACGGAAAGTTCTCTGGATCCTGGATGTGGAATTGGAGCTGTCGTTTCGGTGCATTATTACATGACAGCTAGAGAATGAGTGTGAACGAATGGGGCCTTTGTTGTCTTCCTAGCGCTACCTCGCGCACATGAGGGGGGAGGGGGCTGTTATATTATGTGTGGCAGGATGGCGATGGGAATGAATAAAGGCAGACAGTATGAATTATGTACATGTGTATATATGTATATGTCTGTGTGTGTATATATATGTATACATTGAGATATATAGGTATGTGGGCGTGGTTGTGTTTGTATATACATGTGTATGTGGGTGGGTTGGGCCATTCCTTCCTTTGTTTCCTTGCGCTACCTCGCTAACGCGGGAGACAGCGACAAAGCAAAATAAAACAAAAATAGAAACATGTATATATATATATATATATATATATATATATATATATATATATATATATATATATATATATATATATATATATATATATATATATATATATATTTGTGTGTGTGTGTGTGTGTGTGTGTGTGTGTGTGTGTGTGTGCGTTGTGTGTGTGTGTGTGTGTGTGTGTGTGTGTGTGTGTGTGTGCGTGTTCTAAATATTCAGTGATGTACAAACACTGAAGTGATCTACAGGTTATATAAAATACTCAGTTTGATATTGAGACACTAGGTTTAATGCTTAGACGATACAGTGCCAACTAGTACACCAGGGGAAGATACGACAGATAACTTTGGCTCTGAGGAGCAGACTGCAATGTTGTGCCCCGCACTCCGCTTGTCGGCCTGAATCACGCCAGGTCCGTGTTGGTTCTCGGGCTGTATGATGTACGGTTCGGAACCAGAGTGGCTTGCTCAGCACATTATAATTTCCCCACCCCCATCCCCACCCACAAACACACATATAAACGCAACTCCCGGAGTATTGGAGCGGTTAAGTTGTGTTGTGTGCGGGGTTGCAGGTGGCTGAGTTTAGGGCTGGTTTGGTCGGGATTGTGGATGCCCTTTACGGTGAGGTAGTACCACCTGCACTGGTTGGTCAAAGTCCAAGTGTGCCGGCTTAAGACGGTCCACGGAGACAGTCTTGTGTCTGCCGTCCATGTCGATAATGAAAACCGTGAGATTGTTTTGCAGTATTCTGAAGGGTCTCACGTAAGGCCTTTGCAGTGGTGTACGGAGGGAATCTTGGTGAAAGAATACATATTGGCAGTTTTTGAGGTAGGGTGGGATGTATGTGGTTGAGGTCTCACGTAAGGCTTTTGCAGTGGTGTACGGAGGGAATCTTGGTGAAAGAATACGTATTGGCAGTTTTTGAGGTAGGGTGGGATGTATGTGGTTGAGACCGTCTAGGGACGTTGGGAGTGGAGAAAGTGTGCCTATCTTCTGACGGAGGCACATGAGCAAAGTTATCGGTGGCTCTTGATGTCCACGCTCCGCCGTGATGAAGTCCCCTGGGGCTGTAAGTAGGGCACCGTACACCAGCTCGACCTAGAAAGCTGACAGGTCCTCCTTTACGGCGGTGCGTATACGTAGCAAGACCAATGGCAATTAGCCCATCCAGCCTGGGCTCTTAAGCTGCGCCTTGAGGGATTCCTTCATGTGCCGATGAAAACGATCTTCTAGGCAATGGCCTGGTAGAACGTTTTTACTGGGTGGTAGGCCGTTTTGTGGTGAAGCTTAGTGCCAAGCAGTCGGACTACTGCTGATCACAGCAAGGAGGTGAACTGTGCACCTCTGTTGGAGGAGATGTCCGCCTGTACGCCAAAGCGGGCTATCCAGTGAGGGGTGAGGGCACGTGCACAGGTTGCAGTGGAGGTATCCGAGAACGGGACGGCTTCCAGCCATCTTGTGAATCTGTCCAAGATGGTGAAGAAGTGGGTGGCTCTTCTAGATGGTGGCAGCTGTCCAACGAGGTCGACGTGGATGCGGTCGAAACGCCGGTCTGTCAGGGCGAAGTTCTGCAGCTGTGCCTTGATGTGTCGCTGAATCTTGGAGGTTTGACACGGGATGCGCGCTCTGGCTTAACTGTCGACCTGGTTGCAAAACCCGTGCCATATGAACTTGGTTGCCATTAATTCCTTTGTTGTTCTTATGAAGGGTGCAAAAGGCCGTGAACCACGTCGAAAATCCGGCAGCACCAGGCAGCGGGATGATAGGTCTTGGCCATTCCGCAGACATGTGGTAGAGGAGTGTGGTGTCGGCGGGCCTGCATCGCACATTCTCCAACATGAGGCTTGTGATGGAGGTGAGGTTGACGAGCATCTCTTCATCCTAGGGATGGCGTTGATGACGGTGCGGGACAACGCGTCCGCGACCTAGTTGCTCTTGCCTGAAATGTGCTGGATGCAAGTCGTGTATTCTGAGATGTAGGTCAGGTGGCGCTGCTGGCGGCTGACCAAGGATCGGACACTGGCAAAAGCAAACGTGATTGACTTGTGGTCGGTGAAGACTGTGAAATCCCTGCCCTCGAGAAAGCAGCGGAAATGCCGGATGGCTAGGTAGAGAGCGAAGTGCTCCTGATCGAAAACGCTGTTCGGTTGGTCTTGAGTGACGGCTGAAGAAGGCGAGGGGCTGTCAGCAACCGCTGATCTGTTGTTCCAACACTCTGCCCACGACCGCGTGAGCATTGTTGGTGCTTTGGCACGTGTTTGCACCAGCATTGTTGCCTTTGGTCGAACGCGATCGTGGCCGCGTCGTCCCAAACAAGTTCTTTCGGCTTGTTGGCCAGGACCTTAAACAGCGGTTGCATGATCCGTAGTCGGTTTAGCAAACACGAAAATGGGCCTCGACCTTCGTCGAGAGGGGGACCGCTCCGTGTTGGTGTTGGTTGATGTGGTGGCAGAGGAAGTTGATGGGGATGAGGCCAAACTGACACTTGGCAAGATTGATGGTCAGGCCATACTCGCTGAGCCTCTAGCAGAGCTACCGAAGGTGTGTGCGGTGTTCCTGGCGAGGGCGGCTGGCGAGGAGGTTGTCGTCGAGGTAGATGAACATGAAGTCCAGCCAAAGGACCACCGTGTCCATGAGGCGTTGGAAAGTTTGGGCAGCGTTCTTTAGACCGAAAAGCATGCGAAGGAACTCAAAGAGGCCGAACGGGGTGATAAGAGTCGTCCTGTGGATGTTGCCTGGGTAGACGGGAATTTGATGATATCTTAGTACTATCCAGGTTTGCAATGAGGTCCTGGATTTGAGGGTCAGGATACCGTTCGGCTGTTGTGACCTCGTTGAGACGGCGGTAGTCTCCACAAGGTATCTAGCCCCTAGACGCTTTGGTGATCAATGTGAAGCGGGGACGCCGAGACCCTGGAAGCCATTCGCCAGAAGAAAGGGTGCTTGTAACACGGACAGCCGTAGAGTGCCGCTGTTCTTGCGGCGTCCCGCGCTCCACTGCCAGCCCTTGAAACCGCAAGGGAGATCACTGAGGTAGAGCAGACTTTTCCCAATAAGTCCGCTACTCCTAGTCTCGAGCCAGCGCGTACCAATATTCGCATCTGGTCTCCAAGGTAAGAAGCCTCTGGTCGACAGATTAATGTAGGCAAGGGAAGTCAGCAAGTTAGATCTATAACTTCGGGACAAGAATTGGCTCTGAGGGTTGAGCCAGTCGGGCCTGTGCAGGAAGTAGGCGTGGGTTTGGGTGCAGGACTGGTCAAGGCAAAAGAGGTGGTGTTGGATAAGTCTTCTTCCGTCATTGGCATTTCTGTCCTGCTCCGCAAGGTGCTGCTGCTGCTGTTAGTTGTAACAATCAGTCAGTTAGCTAGTTAGTAGCGACGTCAGAGTGTCAGTTCTTAAGTAAATCGTCTGTATGTACGTACGTATATATGTATGTATGTATGTTAGTCAGATCAGTTGACCAGGGGATTAGTTGGTATTGGGCTTTGTGGTCTTCTACCATCATAACCGCTGCTGGCTGCTGCTGCTGCTGCTGCCACTACTACTACTACTACTGCTGATGGATTTGCTGCTGTCTCCTGCTGTTACTACAAATGCTGCTGCTGATGCTGGTATGCATGTAGACAGGGTCGACTCAGGCAGGCAGTGTGTTCTCTGGCGGATTATGTATTTTGTATGGCGTACTCCTGTTAACCTAATCTGAATCCAGCTCGGACCGGCGTATTTCCGACCTTTCCGTGGAGCACACTAGGCTGCGTGGTCGTATTCTCATCGTATCTGGGCTTTAGTTCTGTGGACTCCCTACTTCCAAACTGGTCGTTTGCGGGTTGACGGGCTGTAACAATTGCTTTTTGAATTCACTACAGTCCCACCTCGGCTGGCACCAAGCAATCAGCTCAAAACTGTCTCCGAGAAGGGGAAATGCGACTGTCTAATTAAAACAAAGCATTACGACGGTCGTAATGGATGTTGATGCAATGTGATTTCTTCCCAGTGCTCTGAATGTCAAAGTGAAGGGATTCAACCAAGCGTGGGTAAACGGCGCTGGATTGGTCCTAAAAGGTGACTGGGAGGTACCGCCAACATCGGTTGGGCCGGAAACCCTCTGTCCCTTTTGGGGAGCCCTCTTCTCTCGCCCATCTGAGCCGGATGAGCGTGTCATTACCGATTGTGACTCAGAATACGGACAACTAGCAGAGGTTATTACCGTAAGTGAGACAGCACACCACCTCAAAGCCACAAAAACATCTGCCCCTGGTCCTATCGGAATGCAGACTCGTTTGTTGAAGTCCATTCCTCCAAGAATTCTTTGCAAAATGTATAACCTGTGGCTTGCCACGTCATCGTTGCCAGAACCATTCAAGGCAAATCGTACAGTGCTGATTCCTCAGGAACCAAATCCAAGAGAACTCGAGGATTACAGGTCTATCGCGATGATATGTCGCGGAAGGACATTCCTGCTCTCATCAGGGCATGTATTACATCGACGCATGACCGAGCCTTTACTCATATTGAAGGCAGCGGCGAGATATCGGAAAGAATTGATATGACTCGTTGGGTCAAGGGTCAAACAGGGTGATCCGTTATCACCTATCCTTTTCAACCTTGTAATTGACGAGGGAGTTGCAAGGGATGGTTAAGGAATCTGGTGTAGGAATTGGATTCAGAGACCAAAAGGTGTAGCACTGGCATTTGCCGACGTCCTGGTTTTGGTGGCGAAGACGCCGACTGGTCTGCAACAGGCAATTAACATTATGGCAGAGACTCATGCGGGGAGTGGACCTCGAGTAAACTCGGGAAAGTGTCGTTCCCTCAGCATGGAGGTCGACGGCAAGCGCAAGACTTGGTACGTCAACAAAAGTAGGACGTTTCAAGTCTTTAGTAGCGCTATAGGCTCCATGAGCACTGAGGACGACTATAAGTACCTTGGCATTCTTGTCGGAGTGGGAGAAAGGCATAAATCCTACGGTGCCCTGCTAGAAGAGGGGCTCCGTAACATCATCAGAGCCCCTTTAAAACCTCAACAGTGGATTGCATTGCTCGTAAGACACCTAGTGCCAAAGCTCATGCATCGCTTGGTGCTGGGGGAAGTGTATAAGACACAGCTTAGCACGCATGGACAGACAAGTGAGAGTCTCAAGTCGCGGTTCGCCGCTGGCTCCGTCTAGCCCATGACGTTCCCTGTGCTTACTTCCACTCGGCAGTAGGAGATGGTGGGCTTGGTATACCAGATTTTGTCTCAACCGTCCTACTAGATAAACAAACCAGGTTTGACAAATTGCTCACCTCGACCGACCCGGTGATTCAGGGCGCCTGCAGTGCTGAGCAAGCTACAGTGCTGGGCTGCACCCGCTTGCATTGTTGGTCGGCAGGCGAGTAATAAACTCGAACGCCATCGCTTATGGAGGGCTGATCAGATCAGAGCCGTTGACGGTGCGGGTCTCGCTCCATCTACTACCGTGCCTCAGATCAGTAGATGGGTAAACAGTGTGAACAGCTTCCTGTCTGGGTCTGATTATGTGAAGGCCGTCCAAGTGAGGATTGGCGCTTTACCCAGCCCCGCCAGGGCTTCCAGAGGCCGGCCCGAGACCAACGGCCTCTGTGACACATGTCGCAAGCCCGGTACGCTTGGGCATATCGCTCAGATGTGCCCACGTACCCAAGGTGGGAGGGTAAAGAGGCACGACAACATCAGTGCCTATTTGGCCGGACGATTGAGGCAGAGGGGGTACGAACTGTCCTGTGAGCCTCGCATTCCAATTGTGGGGTCCTTTAGGAAGCCGGACATCGTGGCTTCCAAAGGTACAGAGTCTTTTATTATTGACACCCAAGTCTCTGAAGTCCATTTCGCGCTTTCAGCTGCACACCAACACATAAGTCCTTATGGGCGTATGGAATTTCACCGGGAAATGCAGCGTGCATGTGACATCTGCCAATTTAAATTGGCGTGGCGCATGGTGCCACGAAAGTGCGAGTGCTCTCAGAGGGTTAGGGCTTACTTACTGGGACATAGAGGTGTGCTCAGTAAAAGCCCTAACCTGGACCCACTCCATTTACAGAATGTGGTCCAAGAACACAGGTTAACAATCGTGCCTGCCTTGTAAATCTGGTGTCGGCCGTCGGGCTGGTGGAGCTGGTTCACCCTTTGTGCGCTTGTGGGTGAGCGGGATTAGGCTGCTCTCCCGAAGCTGCAAGGGCAGGTACCAGTTCCTGAGGGCGGGTTGTCGTAGCGAGCGGTGGACGCCTTGGCCGGGTTCGTCTGCTACTCCCGTACGACAGGCCGCACTGGAACGTGAACGGTGCTGGGGGTTCTACTGTGTCAGTCAGTAAGGTAAGCGTATGTTCGAACCATCGTATAACTGCCGCCTCTCAACTTACTTCTATCTATGTCATCAGCAGTCTGATCTACCTTCTTCCTCTTGATGTGTCCATACATTCCTTCCTTCAATTATCAACTTCTTTCACTATCTACATGTAGTGTAGGTCACTTACTGACAACTCCCATATGATCAAAAAATAAGCGCAATAGTTTGTAGTTAGCCTTTCCAGCACGTCCCATCACTATTTGGGAATCGATGAAGAGAATCTAGTCAAATGCCTCGTCATCTATTTAGTGACGCGCATGAATGGATTAACGAGATTCACACTGTCCTTATGTACTGTCTAGCGAACCCACAGGCAGGAGAACGGGCCTGCGCCAAATAGCGGAGAAAGAAGACCCTGTTTGAGTTTGACTCTAGCCTGATATTGTGGGGAGATATTAGAGGTGTAGCATAAGTGAGAGGCCGTTTCCGACAGCCGACAGTGAAATACCACTACTTACCCGGTAACGGGAACCAGCTCGCGTCCGCCGGCAGTGGACCGGGAAAGAGCAACGTACAATGCCCATTTCCTCCATCTTGTGGAACTCATCTTTGGGCCAAGATCCTGCAGCAATCGTTCTCGGAGAAGATCACTGAACCGAAGCTGGGCGTAGTCAATTAACGAGACGTTGCCCTTTCACGTCGACCAGGTGGGAGTGCACCCTTAAGAAGTCGGCGCCCAGCATGGGTTGTGACAGCCGTTGGCGATGGTAAAGGACCACTTGAAACGACAGGAGTAGAAGTTGATTGGGATCGAGCGGGCAGCGTATGCTCTTATGTTTCTGCCGTTGGCGGCGGTCAGGGGAGGCCCCTTCTTTGCGGAACGAGTGTCGGTGCCCGAGGGGAAAATCACTAACCTCCGTTCCCGTGTGAACGAGAAAACGCTGCTCCGAATGACGATTCCAGATGTGGAGGAGGGGATGATTATGGCCGGCAGCGGTCGCGACTAACAACAGCCGACCGAGGCGTTTCTCGGATGTGTGCTGGGTGGTCGGCAACAGCGGGCCCCGGAGCCCCACCTTCTGTGGTAGCACCACTTGTCCTTGCTGGTGACGTTCGTGGCCGATGGCGATGCTTCTCCTTCCGTGGAACCCGGGCCCGCCCGTATGACCTGCCGATGCACAGCCGCCACCCGGTTGATGATGATTCCACCCTGCTGTATGCTAAGCCACGTCAGCACGGGCTGTCAGCCGTCGGGGGCTGGTGAAATCGTCATCCGGGAGGAGCAACGGATGTCCTCTGGCATATGCTCGAGAAAGACCTGTTCGAAGAGGAGGCAAGTCTTGTGTCCGTCCAACAGGGTTTATGATCGCCTAGGCCATCCATGTGAAGGAGTTTTGTTGTCCTGTTGCGGCGGCTGAGATCGAATGTGTCGCTGAGGAGCGCCTTGATGCCTTCGTTTTTATTGTCGGTTGGTGGCTGGCGGAGGTAATCGGTAAGGCGGCCGGCGGTGTCTTGATCTAGCGCACTGACCACGTAGTAATATTTGGTCGGCAGTTATCTAGCGGATGTGGAAGTGGGGTTCGGCTGTGATGCCCAGAAGGGCAGTTTGATGGAAACAGCGTTCTGCTGATCTGGTTTGTCTCCCCCAGGAATGGTAGAATCCAAAATAAAACGTTTTGCATTGTCTGGGACACCACTGAAGCGGTTCAGTGTTGAACAAATACTGAAGTGATCCATAAGTAATATAAAACATTCAGTTTAATATCGAGACACGCGGTTTAATGTTTAGACGATACAGTGCCATGACTGGTCGGCCCGGATAACGCCAAGTCTGCGTGGGTACCCGGACTGTACGAACGACGGTTCGAAAGCAGAGTGGCTTGGCCCGCCAAATATGTACATCATGTAAGAGCGCACATACACAAAACAGCCAAAGAAGAAAGGATGAACACTTGAGTTCGGTGTAGGCTGACTTTTACGCCCAGGATTCGAAACCACCCAAGCTGGCCCGTGCTGCCTCACGGTTAGTAACGCTAACCACTGCACCACGGAGGCTGGTGTGAGTGTGTGTGTGTTTATACACAAACAGAAATGAAAGCATTATACATATATACAAGGTTACGAGACGGAGCAGTAGGGGTGTAAGATTCTCTCTCCGTAACACACACACACACACACACATACACACACACACACACACACACACACCACACGACACACACACACACTACACACACACACACACACACACACACACACACACACACACACACACACACATAAACAGATGGAGGGGGATGAAAAGATTTTGAAAAAATGAATCAAATAACATGAAAAAGGTTATCAGCTAGGAAATGATGTTAATGATACGAAAATGTAGTCTCAGATCATGAACACAGAATCAATTCATGTTTGGAGAATAGGCAGGAATGATGAACAAAGTAGGTATCAATCATCTCAGCTAACCGATGTTACTTGGACACATTATTGAAAATATGTGATATTATGCAATGAACGAAAGTTCCTGTCTCTCGAGAATATCAACAAATATCAGGGTCTCGCTCTCGTGATTATGATGTGGAATATTGCCATTAGGAGTTTGCCTGTTTTGTAGAAATGGTTCAAGATATTTTTGTTCACTAACCTGTAGGTAAGGATTACTTGACATAGCAAATTCATATCTATATAACTCTACTCCAGCTGACACTTCGAGGCCAGATTCATATAGGTCCTGCAAGGTCTGCATCACAGTAGGTTGTTTCTTTACCAACAAGAAGGATTTCAGGTTAGCGGAGTAGACCATAGTCAGTATCATGGTGTACAGCCACAGGAACAAGACGAAGACCTGAGTGCTGGTACTACGGGGAAGGGACGTATGAGCCTCACAAAAGTGCATACCGAAGGCGTAGTACCAGGCAAAGCTTAAAGACTGCAGGTTCCTTAACTCACCACCGCTGCTGGAAAAAAGGATTTTTATACAGACAATGTTTTCATAATGTCTTTCACAGATGTTTCCATTTGAAATCACAATAATTCAAGTGCATTTTGAAAACATGTATCTTCTTTTTTAAGAGAATAGGGGAGAAAGAATACTTCCCACGCATTTCTCACGTGTCGTAGAAGGCGACTGAAGAGGACGGGAACGGGGGGCTGGAACCCTCCGTCCTTGTATTTTAACTTTCTATGGGATGGACCCATGGAAGCGGAAGTGAGTCGCAAGGTGGGGGAGGGGGCGAGAGTTCTGAGTGTTGAAAAATGTGTAGAAGGCGAGACCTTTATCTCGGAAAGCAAAAATGGGCATGTTTGAAGGAATAGTGGTTTCAACAATGTTGTATGGATGCGAGGCGTGGGCTATAAATAGAGTTGTGCGGAGGAGGGTGGATGTGTTGGAATTGATGTATTTGAGGACAATAAGTGGTGTGACGTGGTTTGATCGAGTAAGTAATGAAAGGGTAAGAGATATGTGTAGTAATAAAAAGAGTGTGGTTGAGAGAGCCGAGAAGGGTGTTTTGAAATGGTTTGGTCATATGGAGAGAATGAGTGAATAAAGATTGACAAAGATGATATATTTTTCAGAGGTAGAGGGAATGAGAAGATGTGGGAGATCAAACTGGAGGTGGATAGATGGAGTGAAAAATATTTTGAGCCATCGGGGCCTGAACATGCAGCAGGGTGAAAGGCGTGCAAGGAATAGAGTGAATTGGAACCATGAGGCATACCGTGGTCGACGTGCTGTCAATGAATTAATCCAGGGCATGTGATGCGTCTGCAGTAAGCCATGGAAAGTTTTGTGAGGCCTTGATGTGGAAAGGGAGCTGTGGTTTTGGTGCATTATAGATGACAGCTAGAGACTGAGCTTGAGCAAATGTAGCCTTTCTTGACTTATCATAGCACTACCTAGCCGCATGCGGGGGGAGGGGTTTGTCATTTCATGTGTGGCGGGGTGGCAACGGAAAGGAATAAAGGCAAGTATGAATTATATACATTTGTATATATATATATATATATATATATATATATATATATATATATATATATATATATATATATATGTATATGTTGAAATGTATAGGTATGCATATGTGTGTCGGTGGACATGTATGTATACACATGTGTATGTGGGTTGGTTGGGCCTCTCTTTCGCCTGTTTCCTTGCGCTACCTCGCTAACGCGGGAGACAGCGACGAAGTATAGTAAAAATAAAGATAAATATATATATATGAATATATAAATATATGGAGACGAGAAGAAAGATCATGGGAGGCAAGTGTTTTGGGATCAGCTGAATGAGTGTGTTACTGGTTTTGATGCACGAGACCGGGTTATAGTGATGGGAGATTTGAATGCAAATGTGAGTAATGGGGCAGTTGAGGGAATAACTGGTATACAAGGGGTGTTCAGTGTTGTAAATGGAAATAGTGAAGAGCTTGTAGATTTATGTGCTGAAAAAGGTCTGGTGATTGGGAATACCAGGTTTAAAAAGAGAGATATACATAAGTATACGTATGTAAGTAGGAGAGATACCCAGAGAGCGTTATTAGATTACGTGTTGATTGATAGGCGCGCAAAAGAGAGACTGTTGGATGTTGATGTGCTGAGAGGTGCAACTGGAGGGATGTCTGATCATTATCTTGTGGAGGCGAAGGTGAAGATTTGTAGAGGTTTTCAGAAAAAAAGAGAAAATGTTTGGTTGAAGAGAGAGGTGAGAGTAAGTGACCTTGGGAAGGAGGCTTGTGTGAGGAAGTACCAGTAGAGACTGAGTACAGAATGGAAAATGGTGAGAACAAAAGAGGTAAGGGGAGAGGGGGAGGAATGGGATGTATATAGAGAAGCAGTGACAGCTTGCGCAAAAGATGCTTGTGGCATGAGAAACTTGGGATTTGGCCAGATTAGAAAGGCTAGTGAGTGGTGGGATGAAGAAGTAAGATTATTAGTGAAAGAGAAGAGAGAGACATTTGGACGATTTTTGCAGTGAACTAATGCAAATGAGTGCGAGATGTATAAAAGAAAGAGGGAGGAAGTCAAGAGAAAGGTGCGAGAGGGGAAAATAAGGGGCAAACAAGAGTTGGGGTGAGAGAGTATCATTGAATTTTAGGGAGAATAAAAATATGTTTTGGAAGGAGGTAAATAAAGTGCGAAAGACAAGGGAACAAATGGGAACTTCAGTGAAGGGGGCAAATGGAGAGGTGATAACAAGTAGTGGTGATGTGAGAATTAGATGGAGTGAGTATTTTGAAGGTTTGTTGAATGTGTTTCATAATAGAGTAGCAGATATAGGGTGTTTTGGTTGAGGTGCTGTGCAAAGTGAGAGGGTTAGGGAGGATGATTTGAAAAACAGAGAAGAGGTAGTAAAATCTTTGCGGAAGATGAAAGCCGGCAAGGCAGCGGGTTTTGATGGTATTGCAGCGGAATATATTAAAAAAGGGGGTGACTGTATTTTTGACTGGTTGGTAAGGTTATTTAATGTATGTATGATTCATGGTGTGGTGCCTGAGGATAGGCGGAATGAGTGCATAGTGCCATTGTACAAAGGCAAAGGGGATAAATGTGAGTGTTCACATTACAGAGGAATAAGTTTGTTGAGTATTCTTGGGAAATTATATGGTAGGGTATTGATTGAGAGGGTGAAGGCATGTACAGAGCATTAGATTGGGGAAGAATGGTGTGGTTTTCAGAAGTGGTAGAGGATGTGTGGATCAGGTATTTGCTTTGAAGAATATATGTGAGAAATACTTAGAAAAGCAAATGGATTTGTGTGTAGCATTCATGGATCTCGAGAAGGCATATGATAGAGTTGATAGAGATGCTCCATGGAAGGTATCAAGAATATATGTTGTGGGAGGCAAGTTGTTAGAAGCAGTGAAAAGTTTTTATCGATGATGTAAGGTATGTGTGCGTGTAGGAAGAGAGGAGAGTGATTGGTTTTCAGTGAATGTAGGTTTGCGGCAGGGGTGTGTGATGTCTCAGTGGTTGTTTAATTTGCTTATGGATGAGGTTGTTAGGGAGGTGAATGCAAGAGTTTTGGAAAGACGGTCATGTATGAAGTCTGTTGTAGTTGAGGAAGCTTGGGAAGTGAGTTAGCTGTTGTTCGCTGATGATACAGCGCTGGTGGCTGATTCATGTGAGAAACTGCAAAAGTTGGTGAATGAGTTTGGTAAAGTGTGTGAAAGAAGAAAGTTGAGAGTAAATGTGAATATGAGCAAGGTCATTAGGTACAATAGGGTTGAGGGTCAAATGAAATGGGAAGTAAGTTTGAATGGAGAAAAACTGGAGGAAATAAAGTGTTTTAGATATCTGGGAGTGGATTTGGCAGCGGATGGAGCCATGGAAGCGCAGGTGAATCATAGGGTGGGGGAGGGGGCGAATGTTCTGGAAGCCTTGAAGAATGTGTGGAAGTCGAGAACATTATCTCGGAAAGCAAAAATGAGTATGTTTGAAGGAATAGTGGTTCCAACAATGTTGTATGGTTGCGAGGCGTGGGCTATGGATAGAGTTGTGCGCAGGAGGGTGGATGTGCTGGAAATGGGAAGTTTGAGGACAATCTGTGGTGTGAGGTGGTTTGATCGAGTAAGTAATAATAGGGTAAGAGAGATATGTGGTAATAAAAAGAGTGTGGTTGAGAGAGCCGAAGAGGGTGTTTTGAAATGGTTTGGTCACATGGAGAGAATGAGTGAGGACAGACTGACAAAGAGGATATATGTGTTAGAGGTGATGGGAGGGAGGGGAAGAGGGAGACCAAATTGGAGGTGGAAAGATGGAGTGAAAAAGATTTTGAGTGATCGGGGCCTGAACATGCAGGAGGATGAAAGGCGTGCAAAGAATACAGTGAATTGGAACGATGTGGTATACTGGGGTCGACGTGCTGTCAAAGAATTGAACTAGGGCATGGAAAGTTCTGTGGGGCCTGGATGTGAAAAGGGATATGTGGTTTCGGTGCATTATTACATGACAGCTCGAGACTAAGTGTGAACCAATGTGGCTTTTGTTGTCTTCCTAGCGTTACCCCGCACACATGAGTGGGAAGGGGGTTGTTATTTCATGTGTGGTGGGGTGGTGATAGAAAATAATAAAGGCAGACAATATGAATTATGTACATGTATATATATATATATATATATATATATATATATATATATATATATATATATATATATATATATATATATATATATATATATATATATATATATATATATATATATATACATATGTCTCTGTGTGTATATATATGTATATGTTGAGATGTATAGGTATGTATATTTGCGTGTGTGGACGTGTATGTATAGACATGTGTATGTTGGTGGGTTGGGCCATTTCCTTGGGCTACCTCTCTAGCGCGGGAGAGAGCAACAAAGCATAATAAATATGTATATTGTATATATATATATATATATATATATATATATATATATATATATATATATATATATGTATATATATATATATATATATATATATATATATATATATATATATATATATATATATATATATATATATATATATATATATATATATAAATATCTTTTTTTTTTGTTTTTTTTTTATACTTTGTCGCTGTCTCCCGCGTTTGCGAGGTAGCGCAAGGAAACAGACGAAAAGAAATGGCCCAACCCCCCCCCATACACATGTACAGACACACGTCCACACACGCAAATATACATACCTACACAGCTTTCCTTGGTTTACCCCGGACGCTTCACATGCCTTGATTCAATCCACTGACAGCACGTCAACCCCTGTGTACCACATCGCTCCAATTCACTCTATTCCTTGCCCTCCTTTCACCCTCCTGCATGTTCAGGCCCCGATCACACAAAATCCTTTTCACTCCATCTTTCCACCTCCAATTTGGTCTCCCTCTTCTCCTCGTTCCCTCCACCTCCGACACATATATCCTCTTGGTCAATCTTTCCTCACTCATTCTCTCCATGTGCCCAAACCATTTCAAAACACCCTCTTCTGCTCTCTCAACCACGCTCTTTTTATTTCCACACATCTCTCTTACCCTTACGTTACTTACTCGATCAAACCACCTCACACCACACATTGTCCTCAAACATCTCATTTCCAGCACATCCATCCTCCTGCGCACAACTCTATCCATAGCCCACGCATCGCAACCATACAACATTGTTGGAACTACTATTCCTTCAAACATACCCATTTTTGCTTTCCGGGATAATGTTCTCGACTTCCACACATTTTTCAAGTCTCCCAAAATTTTCGCCCCCTCCCCCACCCTATGATCCACTTCCGCTTCCATGGTTCCATCCGCTGACAGATCCACTCCCAAATATCTAAAACACTTCACTTCCTCCAGTTTTTCTCCATTCAAACTCACCTCCCAATTGACTTGACCCTCAACCCTACTGTACCTAATAACCTTGCTCTTGTTCACATTTACTCTTAACTTTCTTCTTCCACACACTTTACCAAACTCCGTCACCAGCTTCTGCAGTTTCTCACATGAATCCGCCACCAGCGCTGTATCATCAGCGAACAACAACTGACTCACTTCCCAAGCTCTCTCATCCCCAACAGACTCCATACTTGCCCCTCTTTCCAAGACTCTTGCATTTACCTCCCTAACAACCCCATCCATAAACAAATTAAACAACCATGGAGACATCACACACCCCTGCCGCAAACCTACATTCACTGAGAACCAATCACTTTCCTCTCTTCCTACACGTACACATGCCTTACATCCTCGATATAAACTTTTCACTGCTTCTAACAACTTGCCTCCCACACCATATATTCTTAATACCTTCCACAGAGCATCTCTATCAACTCTATCATATGCCTTCTCCAGATCCATAAATGCTACATACAAATCCATTTGCTTTTCTAAGTATTTCTCACATACATTCTTCAAAGCAAACACCTGATCCACACATCCTCTACCACTTCTGAAACCACACTGCTCTTCCCCAATCTGATGCTCTGTACATGCCTTCACCCTCTCAATCAATACCCTCCCATATAATTTACCAGGAACACTCAACAAACTTATACCTCTGTAATTTGAGCACTCACTCTTATCCCCTTTGCCTTTGTACAATGGCACTATGCACGCATTCCGCCAATCCTCAGGCACCTCACCATGAGTCATACATACATTAAATAACCTTACCAACCAGTCAACAATACAGTCACCCCCTTTTTTAATAAATTCCACTGCAATACCATCCAAACCTGCTGCCTTGCCGGCTTTCATCTTCCGCAAAGCTTTTACTACCTCTTCTCTGTTTACCAAATCATTTTCCCTAACCCTCTCACTTTGCACACCACCTCGACCCAAACACCCTATATCTGCCACTCTGTCATCAGACACATTCAACAAACCTTCAAAATACTCATTCCATCTCCTCTCACATCACCACTACTTGTTATCACCTCCCCATTTACGCCCTTCACTGAAGTTCCCATTTGCTCCCTTGTCTTACGCACCCTATTTACCTCCTTCCAGAACATCTTTTTATTCTCCCTAAAATTTAATGATACTCTCTCACCCCAACTCTCATTTGCCCTTTTTTTCACCTCTTGCACCTTTCTCTTGACCTCCTGTCTCTTTCTTTTATACTTCTCCCACTCAATTGCATTTTTTTTTTCCCTGCAAAAATCGTCCGAATGCCTCTCTCTTCTCTTTCACTAATACTCTTACTTCTTCATCCCACCACTCACTACCCATTCTAAACAGCCCACCTCCCACTCTTCTCATGCCACAAGCATCTTTTGCGCAATCCATCACTGATTCCCTAAATACATCCCATTCCTCCCCCACTCCCCTTACTTCCATTGTTCTCACCTTTTTCCATTCTGTACACAGTCTCTCCTGATACTTCTTCACACAGGTCTCCTTCCCAAGCTCACTTACTCTCACCACCTTCTTCACCCCAACATTCACTCTTCTTTTCTGAAAACCCATATTAATCTTCACCTTAGCCTCCACAAGATAATGATCAGACATCCCTCCAGTTGCACCTCTCAGCACATTGACATCCAAAAGTCTCTCTTTCGCACGCCTGTCAATTAACACGTAATCCAATAACGCTCTCTGGCCATCTCTCCTACTTACATAAGTATACTTATGTATATCTCGCTTTTTAAACCAGGTATTCCCAATCATCAGTCCTTTTTCAGCACATAAATCTACAAGCTCTTCACCATTTCCATTTACAACACTGAACACCCCATGCATACCAATTATTCCCTCAACTGCCACATTACTCACCTTTGCATTCAAATCACCCATCACTATATACACTATATGTGTATATATATATATATATATATATATATATATATATATATATATATATATATATTTTTTTTTTTTTTTTCTTTGTCGCTGTCTCCCGCGTTTGCGAGGTAGCGCAAGGAAACAGAAGAATGAAATAGCCCAACCCACCCCCATACACATGTATATACATACACGTCCAAACACGCAAATATACATACCTACACAGCTTTCCATGGTTTACCCCAGACGCTTCACATGCCCTGATTCAATCCACTGACAACACGTCAACCCCGGTATACCACATCGATCCAATTCACTCTATTCCTTGCCCTCCTTTCACCCTCCTGCATGTTCAGGCCCCGATCACACAAAATCTTTTTCACTCCATCTTTCCACCTCCAATTTGGTCTCCCACTTCTCCTCGTTCCCTCCACCTCCGACACATATATCCTCTTGGTCAATCTTTCCTCACTCATTCTCTCCATGTGCCCAAACCATTTCAAAACACCCTCTTCTGCTCTCTCAACCACGCTCTTTTTATTTCCACACATCTCTCTTACCCTTACGTTACTTACTCGATCAAACCACCTCACACCACACATTGTCCTCAAACATCTCATTTCCAGCACATCCACCCTCCTGCGCACTACTCTAACCATAGCCCACGCCTCACAACCATACAAAATTGTTGGAACCACTATTCCTTCAAACATACCCATTTTTGCTTTCCGGGATAATGTTCTCGACTTCCACACATTCTTCAAGGCTTCAGGATTTTCGCATCCTCCCCCACCATATGATCCACTTCCGCTTCCATGGTTCCATCCGCTGCCAGATCCACTCCCAGATATCTAAAACACTTTATTTCCTCCAGTTTTTCTTCATTCAAACTTACCTCCCAATTGACTTGACCCTCAACCATACTGTACCTAATAACCTTGCTCTTATTCACATTTACTCTTAACTTTCTTCTTTCACACACTTTACCAAACTCAGTCACCAGCTTCTGTAATTTCTCACATGAATCAGCCACCAGCGCTGTATCATCAGCGAACAACAACTGACTCACTTCTCAAGCTCTCTCATCCACAACAGACTTCATACTTGCCGCTCTTTCCAAAACTCTTGCATTCACCTCCCTAACAACCCCATCCATAAACAAATTAAACAACCATGGAGACATCACACACCCCTCCCGCACACCTACATTCACTGAGAACCAATCACTTTCCTCTCCTCCTACACGGACACATGCCTTATATCCTCGATAAAAACTTTTCACTGCTTCTAAAAACTTGCCTACCACACCATATATTCTTAATACCTTCTTTTTTTCAAACTATTCGCCATTTCCCATGTTAGCGAGGTAGCATTTAGAACAGAGGACTGGGCCTTTTAGGGAATATCCTCACCTGGCCCCCTTCTCTTTTCCTTCTTTTGGAAAGTTAAAAAAAAAACGAGAGGGGAGGATTTCCAGCCAAATCAAAGGTATAGGGTGTTTTGGCCGAGGTGGTGTTCAAAGAGAGAGGGTTTGGGAAAATGATTTGGTAAATAGAGAAGAGGTAGTAAAAGCTTTGCGGAAGATGAAAGCTGGCAAGGCAGCAGGTTTGGATGGTATTGCAGTGGAATTTATTAAAAAGGGGATGACTACATTCTTGACTGTTTGGTAATGTTATTTAATTTATGTATGATTCATGGTGAGGTGCCTGAGGATTGGCGGTATGCGTGCATCGTGCCATTGTACAAAGGCAAAGGGGATAAGAGTGAGTGCTCAAATTACAGAGGTATAAGTTTGTTGAGTATTCCTGGTAAATTATATGCGAGGGTATTGATTGACAGGATGATGGCATGTACAGAGCATCAGATTGGGGAAGAGCAGTGTGGTTTCAGAAGTGGTAGAGGATGTGTGGATCAGGTGTTTGCTTTGAGGAATGTATGTGAGAAATACTTGGAAAAGCAAATGGATTTGTATATAGCATTTATGGATCTGGAGAAGGCGTATGATAGAGTTGATAGAGATGCTCTGTGGAAGTTATTAAGAATATATGGTGTGGGAAGCACGTTGTTAGAAGCAGTGAAAAGTTTATATCGAGGATGTAAGGCATGTGTACGTGTAGGAAGAGAGGAAAGTGATTGGTTCTCAGTGAACGTAGGTTTGCGGCCGGGGTGTGTGATGTCTCCATAGTTGTTTAATTTGTTTATGGATGGGGTTGTTAGGGAGGTGAATGCAAGAGTTTTGGAAAGAGGGGCAAGTATGCAGTCTGTTGTGGATGAGAGAGCTTGGGAAGTGAGTCAGTTGTTGTTCGCTGATGATACACCGCTGGTGGCTGATTCATATGAGAAACTGCAGAAGCTGGTGACTGAGTTTGGTAAAGTGTGTGAAAGAAGAAAGTTAAGTGTAAATGTGAAAAAGAGCAAGGTTATTAGTTATAGTGGGGTTGAGGGTCAAGTCAATTGGGAGGTAAGTTTGAATGGAGAAAAACTGGAGGAATTAAAGTGTTTTAGATACCTGGGAGTGGGTCTGGCAGCGGATGGATGCATGGAAGCGGAAGTGAATCATAGGGTGGAGGAGGGGGCGAAAATTCTGGGAGCCTTGAAGAATGTTTGGAATTCGAGAACATTATCTCGGAAAGCAAAAATGGGAATGTTTGAAGGAATAGTTGTTCCAACAATGATGTATGGTTGCGAGGCGTGGGCTATGGATAGAGTTGTGCGTAGGAAGGTGGATGTGTTGGAAATGAGATGTTTGAGGACAATGTGTGGTGTGAGGTGGTTTGATCGAGTAAGTAATGTAAGGGTAAGAGAGATGTATGGAAATAAAAAGAGTGTGGCTGAGAGAGCAGAAGAGCGTGTTTTGAAATGGTTTGGTCACAATGAGAGAATGAGTGAGGAAATATTGACTAAGAGGATATATGTGTCAGAGGTGGAGGGAACGAGGAGAAGTGGGAGACCAAATTGGAGGTAGAAAGATGGAGTGAAAAAGATTTTAAGTTATCGGGGCGTAAACATGCAGGATGGTGAAAGGTGTGCAAGGAATAGAATGAATTGGAACGATGTTGTATACCGGGGTCGAAGTGCTGTGAATGGATTGAACCAGGGCATGTGAAGCGTCTGGGGTATACCATGGAAAGTTCTAGGGCCTGGGTGTGGAAAGGGAGCATTGGTTTCGGTGCATTATTACATGACAGCTAGAGACTGAGTGTGAACGAATGGAGGCTTTGTTGTCTTTTCCTAGCGCTACCTCGCACACATGAGGGGGGAGGGGGATGTTATTCCATATGTGGCGGGGTGGCGTTGGGAATAAATAAAGGCAGACAGTATGAATTGTATACATGTATATGTATATTGTGTATATGTATATGTCTGTGTGTGTATATATTTGTGTACATTGAGATGTATAGGTATGTATATTTGCGTGTGTGGACGTGTATGTATATACATGTGTATGTGGGTGGGTTGGGCCATTCTCATATCTGTTTCCTTGCGCTACCTCGCTAACGCGGGAGACAGCGACAAAGCAAAATAAATAAATAGAAATAAATATATATATATATTTATTTTCTTTTTCATACGATTCGCCATTTCCCGCGTTTGCGAGGTAGCGTTAAGAACAGAGGACTGGGCCTTAGAGGGAAAATCCTTACCTGGCCCCCTTCTCTGTTCCTTCTTTTGGAAAACTAAAAAAGAACGAGAGGGGAGGATTTCCAGCCACCCGCTCCATCCCCTTTTAGTCGCCTTGTACGACACGCAGGGAATACGTGGGAAGTATTCTTTCTCCCCTATCCCCAGGGATAAAATATATATATATATATATATATATATATATATATATATATATATATATATATATATATATATATATATATATATATATATATATATATATATATATATATATTAAATTTCATATTTTATACTTTTATATTTTATATCATTAAATTTTAGGGAGAATAAAAAGATGTTCTGGAAGGAGGTAAATAAAGTGCGTAAGACAAGGGAGCAAATGGGAACTTCAGTGAAGGGCGCAAATGGGGAGGTGATAACAAGTAGTGGTGATGTGAGAAGGAGATGGAGTGAGTATTTTGAAGGTTTGTTGAATGTGTTTGATGATAGAGGGGCAGATATAGGGTGTTTTGGTCGAGGTGGTGTGCAAAGTGCGAGGGTTAGGGAAAATGAGTTGGTAAACAGAGAAGAGGTAGTAAAAGCTTTGCGGAAGATGAAAGCCGGCAAGGCAGCAGGTTTGGATGGTATTGCAGTGGAATTTATTAAAAAAAGGGGGTGACTGTATTGTTGACTGGTTGGTAAGGTTATTTAATGTATGTATGACTCATGGTGAGGTGCCTGAGGATTGGCGGAATGCGTGCATAGTGCCATTGTACAAAGGCAAAGGGGATAAGAGTGAGTGCTCAAATTACAGAGGTATAAGTTTGTTGAGTATTCCTGGCAAATTATATGGGAGGGTATTGATTGAGAGGGTGAAGGCATGTACAGAGCATAAGATTGGGGAAGAGCAGTGTAGTTTCAGAAGTGGTAGAGGATGTGTGGATCAGGTGTTTGCTTTGAAGAATGTATGTGAGAAATATTTAGAAAAGCAAATGGATTTGTACGTAGAATTCATGGATCTGGAGAAGGCATATGATAGAGTTGATAGAGATGCTCTGTGGAAGGTATTAAGAATATATGGTGTGGGAGGCAAGTTGTTAGAAGCAGTGAAAAGTTTTTATCGAGGATGTAAGGCATGTGTACGTGTAGGAAGAGAGGAAAGTGATTGGTTCTCAGTGAATGTAGGTTTGCGGGAGGGGTGTGTGATGTCTCCATGGTTGTTTAATTTCTTTATGGATGGGGTTGTTAGGGAGGTGAATGCAAGAGTTTTGGAAAGAGGGGCAAGTATGAAGTCTGTTGGGGATGAGAGAGCTTGGGAAGTGAGTCAGTTGTTGTTCGCTGATGATATAGCGCTGGTGGCTGATTCATGTGAGAAACTGCAGAAGCTGGTGACTGAGTTTGGTAAAGTGTGTGAAAGAAGAATTTTAAGAGTAAATGTGAATAAGAGCAAGGTTATTAGGTACAGTAGGGTTGAGGGTCAATTCAATTGTGAGGTGAGTTTAAATGGAGAAAAACTGGAGGAAGTGAAGTGTTTTAGATATCTGGGAGTGGATCTGGCAGCGGATGGAACCATGGAAGCGGAAGTGGATCATAGGGTGGGGGAGGGGGCGAAAATTCTGGGAGCCTTGAAGAATGTGTGGAAGTCGAGAACATTATCTCGGAAAGCAAAAATGGGTATGTTTGAAGGAATAGTGGTTCCAACAATGTTGTATGGTTGCGAGGCGTGGACTATGGATAGAGTTGTGCGCAGGAGGATGGATGTGCTGGAAATGAGATGTTTGAGGACAATGTGTGGTGTGAGGTGGTTTGATCGAGTAAGTAACGTAAGGGTAAGAGAGATGTGTGGAAATAAAAAGAGCGTGGTTGAGAGAGCAGAAGAGGGTGTTTTGAAATGGTTTGGTCACATGGAGAGAATGAGTGAGGAAAGATTGACCAAGAGGATATATGTGTCGGAGGTGGAGGGAACGAGGAGAAGAGGGAGACCAAATTGGAGGTGGAAAGATGGAGTGAAAAAGATTTTGTGTGATCGGGGCCTGAACATGCAGGAGGGTGAAAGGAGGGCAAAGAATAGAGTGAATTGGAGCGATGTGGTATACCGGGGTTGACGTGCTGTCAGTGGATTGAATCAAGGCATGTGTATGGGGGTGGGTTGGGCCATTTCTTTCATCTGTTTCCTTGCGCTACCTCGCAAACGCGGGAGACAGCGACAAAAAAAAAAAAAAATATATATATATATATATATATATATATATATATATATATATATATATATATATATATATATATATATATATATATATATATATATGTATACATATATGTGTGTGTGTGTGTGTGTGTGTGTGTGTGTGTGTGTGTGTGTGAATTTTTTTGTGGCAATACATGGTAGACTTCCAAGGTGTTATTGGTTACCATGGCTACAGGCCCGACTGAGGAATTTCCTTAGATAGAAAAGGTCAAATGTGTCCACTATCAGCCGTGTTGCCACTTTCTGAATTCCTACAAGAATCCTCTCCACACGCATTTATATAACGGTAGGCCATACCTATATGAACTCTTATGTAAGGTTGTTGAGGCATTGGGCCATTTGCAAATGATGAGACCGCCTCAACAGTCTAAAGGTCATAGATTATTCTTGAAATACAAGAGTTAAGGGTCAGTAGGCTGGCGATGTGAACCTCTTGTCATTCGGTGATTCCGCCGTTTGTGGTACTCCTCGACGAGGCTAATTAGTTGAACAGTGACGCGGATGCATTAGCTAAGTCTACCATCCAACTTCATTCGTTTTCCTTCTAGTTTCACTAAAGAACACGTAAAAAGTAGGTGTAACAATTAACTGATAATTTACCTGAGGAAGACATTAGTGGTGTTCTAGTCATATAACGTTGTCCCACTGTCCAACCTTAACCAAGACACCTGTTGCAGTGAAAGAAAGGATTGAACTGATGACCTACCATAGAGCCAGGAAAACTGGAAATTTCTTATACATCCACTTTTTTCTGTTACTGTTAAGGGTTTGTGGCACTACGACCGAAGGGATAATCCCCACACACACTCGGTCGCGTTCTCCAGTCGTTTGTGTCTTACACGGTCGCTTTGAGGACTGATCCTGCATCTTCTCTCTCCATGTACTTTTTTCTGCTTCACCAATCGATCGTGCATCAGTCGATCTGTGTAGCCCTCGTCATGCACATTTGGTTGCTTCAGGTCGCCTTGGTCCATATGTCTCCCAGTCAGTTTAATATTTGACGAGGCTTATCTCTTTGGGAGTACTTTCCGAAGAAAGATCTTCGTTTATCTAGATATCAGCTAACATGACAATACTATTAAGAACACTTTTCCGATGCTGGACTTTGTTTTCAGTGAGGATGGCAGCGATTTCTTAACTGCCTGTTTCATTAGTGTTGGAGGACACATCCTATTGGGTTTATACATCTGGACCATACATGACTTATACTGTGTTGGTGATCTAATCCTAGGTTTTCATTTTATGCGAACACTTTCCAAGTATATTCAACCATAGTTTGTCTTACTACATGGTGAGTATGCCCTACCTTTATATAAGATTATCGGTTATAACAATACTTACCCCCTCAGTCACTTCTTACCCTCCTTCTAGTGACAAGCTACCTGCCTTTACAGTAGACCATGCCGCCCCTATAGCTTCTCTCATACTTGATTTCCTCATAGCGTAGGCGAGAGGTCTCTTGGTGACTGTTGCTGTCGGTTACTCAAGAGACGTAACTAGCCTTAAGCAAGACTCGATTGAATTGAGGGAGTCATTTACCTTGAGACGTGTGGATTTTTAGTAACTCACTGACATATCGCCTGGCTACTTCGGCTAAACGGAAGATGAAATTTGAAGAAGTTGAATATAGTGTGCATGTTCTTACATCCTAACCTCATCTTGGTGAGGGTAACGTGAACTTTAATCAATCGCGGCTCCAAATTAAAGGAAACAGAGGCCATTGCATGAAAGTACGTAAGAAACTTGTTAGAAAAGATATAGATTTATATGATAAATCCCACAGGTAAGGAAAATAAAATTCTGCCTTTGTACTACCACGTATCGGAGAAGGATGCTAAGGAAGGCGTGAACAGGGAGCTGGAAACCTTCCCTTTCTTTTATTTCAGTTTCTAAAAGAGGAAACAGAAGAGGAAGCCAAGCGAGTAGTGCTCATCATCTTCGAAAGCTCATATTGGGGTATTTGAATATGTGTAGATAAGAAGAGAGGAGCGATTGGTAGTATGTTTGAGGAACGGAAACTGGACGTTCTGGCTCTGAGTGAAACTAAGTTCGAGGGTAAAGGGAAGGAATGAGTTGGAAATCTTAGAAACAATATCAGGGATTGGTGAGAGTACAAGAACTAAGATAGAAGATGGGTGATCATTGGTGCTTATGCACCTAGTTATGAGAAGAAATATCACGAGATGCAAGTAATTTTGGAAGCAGCTGTGAGTTTCAGGAGTTACGGTGCACGATGCCGAGTATTAGTGAGGGGTGATCTAAATGGGAAGTTAAGTAACGTGGCAGTTGAGGATATATTTGTGCCCATGGGGTATTCACTGCTATGAATGGAAATGGTGAAGAGCTTGTGCATTTGAGTGCTGAAAAAAGACGTTTGGGAATACTTGGTTTGAAAAGGGAGATATACACAAGTATACATATTTGAGTCGGAGAGATGGCCAACGAGCATTATTTGATTACTTATCAGCGATAGACGAGTAAAAGAGACACTTCTCGATATAAACATATTGAGAGGGGCAGCTGGTGAGATCTCTGACCACTGCCTTGTGGAGGCGTGTTTGAAGATCTGTAGAGGTTTTCGTTAAGGAGGAAACAATGTCGTGGAAATGAGCTGTATGAGTAAGTGAGCTTGAAAAAAGAGTCTTGTGTGAAGCAATACCGAATGAGATTTATTGTAGGATGTCATAAGATGAAAACTGATAAAATGAGGAGAGTGGGTGAAGAACTGGAGAAATTTAGGAAAGCAGTAATGGCCTTTGCAAGCGGTGCATATGGCATACGAAAGATGGGAGATGGACGGATCAAACAGAGTAGTAAGCGGTGGGATGAACAAGTAAGGTTGCTGGTAAAAGAAAGTGAAAGACATTTTGGTGATACTTACAGAGAAGAAGTACAAATGATTGGGAGATGTACAAGAAAAAGTGGAAGGAGATCAAGAAACCTAAAAAGAGGGCAGATGAGAGTTAGGATGAGAAATTTTAATTAAACTTTGGGAGAATATAAAGATGTTCGAGAAGGAGGTAAAGTGTGTAAGACAAGATAGCAAATGGGAACGTCGGGTTCTGGGAGCGATAAAGAATGTTTGGAAAGAGAGAACTAAATCTAGGAGGGCAAACTAGCTGTGTTTGAGGGAATAGTAGTTCCATCAATATCATATAGTTTCGAGGCACGGACCAAATACAAGATTGTGCGGGGAGTGTTGGATGTGTTGGAAATGAAATGTTTAAGACTATATGAGGTGTGAGGTGCTTTGATCGAGTGAGCAATGAAAAGGTAAGAGAGATGTGTGGAAATAAAAAGAATGTGGTTGAAAAAGCAGAGGAAGATGTGTTGAAAAGATTTGGACATATTGCGACAATTGTTGAGGAAAGGTTGATGAAGAGGATATATGTGTCAAAAGTGTACAGAAGGAGAACCCGAAGACTAAATTAGAAGTGGAAGGATGGGAGGAAAAAACATCGATCGGGTCCTAAACATACCAGAGGGAGAAAGGCGAGCGCAGAAAAGAGTGAATTGCAACAATATGGGATACGGAAGTCGACGTGCCGTTAATGGACTGAGCCATGGAATGTAAGCTATGGAAAGGTCTGTGTGGATTGGGAGTTGTGTTTTCGGTTCATTACACATGTCAGCTTTTGTGTGGTTGCGAGGTGAAATGGCCTTCCTTCGTCTCTTTGTTGTCGCTACTTATCTGACGCAGGGGGCAGCGATCGGATGTGCGATAAAAAAAAGAATGTATGTACTATTTGATTTTACTTTTAGGAGTTTCGATGATTCTTTTATTTGTCAATTTTTTTATGGTGGGTGGGTGGTGGGGGGTGGGGGTTGGGTGATGTCCCCAAGGCTGTTTGATTTGTTAATGGATGTGGTGGTTAGGGAGGTAAATACAAGAGGTTTGGAGAGAGGGTCGGGTATGCAGTCCGTTTGGGATGAGAGAGATTGGGAAGTGAGTCAGTTGTTTTTCGCCGATGATACAACTCTGGTGGCTGATTCGAGTGAGAAACTGCAGAAGCTTGTGACTGAGCTTTGGGAAAGTGCGTGAAAGGAGAAAGCTGAGAGTCAATATGAATTAGAGCCAAATTATTTTATTCAGTAGGGTTGAGGGAGAAGTGAAGTGGGATGTAAATTTGAATGGAAAAAATGGAAGAAGTGAAGTATTTAGATATCTGTGAGTGGATCTAGTAGTGAGTGGAACCATTGAAGTGGAAGTGAGTCACAGGGTATGGGTCGGAGCAAAGGTTCTGGGAGCGATGAAAAATGTGTGGAAGGAAAGAACATTATCTCGGAGAGCAAAAATGGCTATATTTCAAGGAATATTAGTTACGGTTAAGAGGCATGGGCTATAGATTGGGTTGTACGGAGAAGGGTGGATGTGTTGGTAATGAAATGTTTGAGGACATCTTGTGTGAGGTGATTTGATCAAGTAAGTAATGAAAGGGTAAGAGAAACTCGTGGAAATAAAAAGAGAGTGGCTGAAAGGGCAGAAGAGTGTGTGTTGAAATGGTTTGGGCATATGGAGAGAATGAGTATAGAAAGATTAACAAAGAGAATATATGTGTCAGAGGTGGAGGAACAAGGAGAAGCGGGAGACCAAATTGGAGGTGGAAGGATGTAGTGAAAAAGATTTGCAGTGACTGGGGCTTGAACACACAAGAGGGTGATAGGCGTGCAAAGAATAAAGTAAATTGGAACGAAGTTGTTTACCGGGGTCGACGTGCTGTCAGTGGACTGGACCATGGCATGAGAAACGTTTAGGTCAAACCTTAGAAAGGTTTTAGAGGCCCGGATGTGGATAGGGAGCTGTGGTTTTGGTGCATTGCACACACACACACACACACACACACACACACACACACACACACACAAACAAACAAACAAACATTAAATAAGGTAGAAAAGAACTTATACGCAACAATCGGGGCAAACATGCTGCAAGAATACATATTAACTCACCATCGGCCGCTGGCCAGGGCCACGAGGAATAGACACGGACCTGAAACAATGAGACCCAAGAGGACAGCCAGCCAGGTCCACTGGTGGAAAGGGAACGACAGGGACTGCCAGCGGGGCAACGGAGGCTCAGTAAGGGCCATGAAGACCATCATCTGTGTTCAGAGACTTAAACAAGTGACTGTGTCTTGAGAGGGGTGGGCAAAAACAAAAGATCTTTCTTGAAATAAAAGGGAAAGGTTTATATAATTACAAAGAATGAGACAAGATTCATAAAGGATATGTCATGAATCAAATCAATCATCATTTCTTCACAGAGTTAAGATTATATATATATGTATATATATATATATATATATATATATATATATATATATATATATATATATATATATATACATACATATATATATATATATATATATATATATATATATATATATATATATATATATATATATATATATATATATATATATACATATATATATATATATATATATATATATATATATATATACATATATATATTTATTTCCTCGCGTGTCGTAGAAAGCGACTAGAGGGGACGGGAGCGGGGGGCCAGAAATCCTCCCCTCCTTGTATTTTTTTTTAACTTTCTAAAATGGGAAACAGAAGAAGGAGTCACGCGGGGAGTGCTCATCCTCCTCGAAGGCTCAGATTGGGGTGCCTAAATGTGTGTGGATGTAACCAAGATGTGAAAAAAGGAGAGATAGGTAGTATGTTTGAGGAAAGGAACCTGGATGTTTTGGCTCTGAGTGAAACGAAGCTCAAGGGTAAAGGGGAAGAGTGGTTTGGGAATGTCTTGGGAGTAAAGTCAGGGGTTAGTGAGAGGACAAGAGCAAGGGAAGGAGTAGCAGTACTCCTGAAACAGGAGTTGTGGGAGTATGTGATAGAATGTAAGAAAGTAAATTCTCGATTAATATGGGAAAAACTGAAAGTTGATGGAGAGAGATGGGTGATTATTGGTGCATATGCACCTGGGCATGAGAAGAAAGATCATGAGAGGCAAGTGTTTTGGGAGCAGCTGAATGAGTGTGTTAGTGGTTTTGATGCACGAGACCGGGTTATAGTGATGGGTGATTTGAATGCAAAGGTGAGTAATGTGGCAGTTGAGGGAATAATTGGTATACATGGGGTGTTCAGTGTTGTAAATGGAAATGGTGAAGAGCTTGTAGATTTATGTGCTGAAAAAGGACTGATGATTGGGAATACCTGGTTTAAAAAGCGAGATATACATAAGTATACTTATGTAAGTAGGAGAGATGGCCAGAGAGCGTTATTGGATTACGTGTTAATTGACAGGCGCGCGAAAGAGAGACATTTGGATGTTAATGTGCTGATAGGTGCAACTGGAGGGATGTCTGATCATTATCTTGTGGAGGCTAAGGTGAAGATTTGTATGGGTTTTCAGAAAAGAAGAGTGAATGTTGGGGTGAAGAGGGTGGTGAGAGTAAGTGAGCTTGGGAAGGAGACTTGTGTGAGGAAGTACCAGGAGAGACTGAGTACAGAATGGAAAAAGGTGAGAACAATGGAAGTAAGGGAAGTGGGGGAGGAATGGGATGTATTTAGGGAATCAGTGATGGATTGCGCAAAAGATGCTTGTGGCATGAGAAGAGTGGGAGGTGGGTTGATTAGAAAGGGTAGTGAGTGGTGGGATAAAGAAGTAAGAGTATTAGTGAAAGAGAAGAGAGAGGCATTTGGACGATTTTTGCAGGGAAAAAATGCAATTCAGTGGGAGATGTATAAAAGAAAGAGACAGGAGGTCAAGAGAAAGGTGCAAGAGGTGAAAAAAGGGCAAATGAGAGTTGGGGTGAGAGAGTATCATTAAATTTTAGGGAGAATAAAAAGATGTTCTGGAAGGAGGTAAATAAAGTGCGTAAGACAAGGGAGCAAATGGGAATTTCAGTGAAGGGTGCAAATGGGGAACTGATAACAAGTAGTGGTGATGTGAGAAGGAGATGGAGTGAGTATTTTGAAGGTTTGTTGAATGTGTTTGATGATAGAGTGGCATATATAGGGTGTTTTGGTCGAGGTGGTGTGCAAAGTGCGAGGGTTAGGGAAAATGATTTGGTAAACAGAGAAGAGGTAGTAAAAGCTTTGCGGAAGATGAAAGCCGGCAAGGCAGCAGGTTTGGATGGTATTGCAGTGGAATCTATTAAAAAAGGGGGTGACTGTATTGTTGACTGGTTGGTAAGGTTATTTAATGTATGTATGACTCATGGTGAGGTGCCTGAGGATTGGCGGAATACGTGCATAGTGCCATTGTACAAAGGCAAAGGGGATAAGAGTGTGTGCTCAAATTTCAGAGGTATAAGTTTGTTGAGTATTCCTGTTAAATTATATGGGAGGGTATCAATTGAGAGGGTGAAGGCATGTACAGAGCATCAGATTGGGAAAGAGCAGTGTGGTTTCAGAAGTGGTAGAGGATGTGTGGATCATGTGTTTGCTTTGAAGAATGTATGTGAGAAATACTTAGGAAAGCAAATGGATTTGTATGTAGCATTTATGGAGTTGATAGAGATGCTCTGTGGAAGGTATTAAGAATATATAGTGTGGGAGGCAAGTTGTTAGAAGCAGTGAAGTTTTTATCGAGGATGTAAGGCATGTGTACGTGTAGGAAGAGAGGAAAGTGATTGGTTCTCAGTGAATGTAGGTTTGCGGCAGGGGTGTGTGATGTCTCCATGGTTGTTTAATTTGTTTATGGATGGGGTTGTTAGGGAGGTGAATGCAAGAGTTTTGGAAAGAGTGGCAAGTATGAAGTCTGTTGTGGATGAGAGAGCTTGGGAAGTGAGTCAGTTGTTGTTCGCTGATGATACAGCGCTGGTGGCTGATTCGTGTGAGTAACTGCAGAAGCTGGGGACTGACTTTGGTAAAGTGTGTGAAAGAGGAAAGTTGAAAGTAAATGTGAATAAGAGCAAGGTTATTAGGTACAGTAGGGTTGAGGGTCAAGTCAATTGTGAGGTAAGTTTGAATGGAGAAAAACTTATATCTGGGAGTGGATTTGGCAGCGGATGGAACCATGGAAGTGGAAGTGGATCATCGGGTGGGGGAGGGGGCGAAAATTCTGGGAGCCTTGAAGAATGTGTGGAAGTTGAGAACATAATCTCGGAAAGCAAAAATGGGTATGTTTGAGGGAATAGTAGTTCCAACAATGTTTTATGGTTGCGAGGCGTCGGCTCTGAATAGATTTGTGCACAGGAGGGTGGGTGTTTTGGAAATGAGATATTTCAGGACAATATGTTGCGTATTGCTGTTTGATCGAGCAAGTAATAATAGGGTAAGAGAGATGTGTGGTAATAAAAAGATTGTGGTTGAGGGAGCAAAAGACGGTATTTTTAAATGGTTTGGGCACATGGAGAGAATGAATGAGGAAAGATCTACAAAGAGGATATATGTGTCAGAGGTGGAGCGAACGAGGAGAAGTGGGAGACCAAATTGGAGGTAGAAAGATGGAGTGAAAAAGATTTTGAGTGATCGGGGCCTGAACATGCAAGAGGGTTAAAGGCGTGCAAGGAATAAAGTGAATATGAACGATGTGGTATACCTGGGTTGACGTGCTGTCAATGGATTGAACCAGGGCATATGAAGCGTCTGGTGTAAACCATGGAAAGATCTGTGGGGCCTGGATGTGGAAAGGGAGCTGTGGTTTCGGTTCATTATTACATGAGAGCTAGAGACTGAGTGTGAACGAATGTCGCCTTTTTTTTCTTTTCCAAACGCTACCTAGCACACTTGAGGGGGGAGTGGGTTGTTATTTCATATGTGGCGAGATTCGCGATGGAAATGAATAAAGGCAGACATTATGAATTATGTATATGTGTACATAAGTATATGTCTGTGTGTGTATATATATGTATACGTTGAGATTTATAGGTATGTATATCTACGCGTGTGGACGTGTATGTATATACATGTGTGTGTGTGTGGGTTGGGTCGTTCTTTCATCTGTTTCCTTGCGCTACCTCGCTAACGCGGGAGACAGCGACAAGAGAAAAATTCTGCGATTTTGACAAATTGGCGTCAAATATTGCATGATACAAATTATCACTATAATTATTTGCATGTTACAAAATCTACATATACATATACTGCAGAATACACTTGAAGAAGCCTCATGTCTCATGATGTAAAGAGTTTTTACCGAAGTAATCAGAGATGCTGTACCATTCAGCTGTATTCATATATCTATAGATTTCTGCGTTTCACGAGATGAATGCTTCTAATGTAAATGATGGAAGTGGCAGTAGTTAATCACTATGTAGAGAGACAACAGCGTCCCTCTCAATGATTTGAAATATGTACCTCCGTCCTGTATGGAGAGGTCACATCCACCACTTGCAACCAGTGGCTGGAGACGAACAAGTTGGCAAGTCCAATGTCAGCTTCTTGTCTCTGAAGCTGACCCATTAATCCATACCAAGATCCATTTCCTAACTCCTCACCCCAAGTCTCTCCTGAAAGAGTTAGAAATCCATGAGCATACCCTTCAAAACTCCGAGTTAAATAAACCAATGATATCATATGCGAGAAACTTGTATGATAGTTGTAAATGGTCCTTTTTGCTGCTTGGTGACATGAGAAGTAGATTACCTATTTCGGAAGGCAGACTCAATCAAATCTGACTAACGACTAGATTTCCAGGAACAAGATATATCACATTGTAATTCTCACCCATGGAAATACACCAACTTAAAAGATTAGAAACCAAAATTAGTAACCCATCTTGTAAGATACAATAACTTCAGTAGTCAATTGAGGTTCCAGATAACAAGTAGGTGAATTATTCTATTTACTGCCAATAACTAAATTATATATATATATATATATATATATATATATATATATATATATATATATATATATATATATATATATATATATATATATATATATATATATATATATTATCCCTGGGGATAGGGGAGAATGAATACTTCCCACGTATTCCCTGCTTGTCGTAGAAGGCGACTAAAAGGGAAGGGAGCGGGGGGCTGGAAATCCTCCCCTCTCGTTTTTTTTTTTTTTAATTTTCCAAAAGAAGGAACAGAGAAGAGGGCCAGGTGAGGATATTCCCTCAAAGGCCCAGTCCTCTGTTCTTAACGCTACCTCGCTATCGCAGGAAATGGCGAATAGTATAAAAAAAAAAAAAAAATATATATATATATATATATATATATATATATATATATATATATATATATATATATATATGCTTTTATTTATTCATTTATTCATTTATTTTCCTTTGTCGCTGTCTCCCGCGTTAGCGAGGTAGCGCAAGGAAACAGACGAAATAATGGCCCAACCCGCCCACAAACACATGTATATAGATACACGTCCACACTGGCAAATATACATACCTATACATCTCAACGTATACAAATACATACACACACAGACATATACATATATACACATGTACATAATTCATACTGTTTGTCTTTATTCATTCCTATCGCCACCCCGCCACATATGAAATAACAACCCCCTCCACCCGCATGTGCGCGAGGTAGCGCTAGTAAAAGACAACAAAGGCCACATTCGTTCACACTCAGTCTCTTTTTGTCACGTATGATGCACTGAAACCACAACTCCCTTTCCACATCTAGGCCCCACACAAATTTCCATGTTTTACCCCAGACGCTTCAGTCGCCCTGGTTCAATCCAATGAGAGAACGTCGACTCCGGTATACCATATCGTTCCAATGCACTCTATTCCTTGCACGCCTTTCACCCTCCTGCATGTTCAGGCCCCGATCACTCAAAATCTTTTTCACTCCATCTTTCCACCTCCAATGTGGCCTCCCACTTCTACTCGTTCACTCCACCTCTGACACATATACCCTCTTGGTCAATCTTTCCTCACTCATTCTCTCCATGTGACCAAACCATTTCAAAACACCCTCTTCTGCTCTCTCAACCACACACTTTATAGTTCCACACATCTCTCTTACCCTATTATTACATACTCGATCAAACCACCTCACACCACATATTGTCCTCAAATATCTCATTTCCACCACATCCACCCTCCTTCACACAACTCTATCTATAGCTCACGCCTCGCAACCATATAACATTATTGGAACCACTATTCCTTCAAACATACCCATTTTTGCTATCCAAGATAATATTCTCGACGTCCACACAATGTTCAATGCTCCTAGAACTTTCGCCCTCTCCCCACCCTGTGATTCACTTCTGCTTCCATGTTTCCATCCGCTGCCAAATCCACTCCCAGATATCTAAAACACTGTTTCCATCCGCTGCCAAATCCACTCCCAGATGTCTAAAACACTTCACTTCCTCTAGTTTTTCTCCATTCAGACTTACCTCCCAACTGACTTGTCCCTCAACCCTACTGTACCTAATAACCTTGCTCTTATTCCCTTTTGCTCTCTGCTTCCTTCTTCCACATACTTTAACAAACTCAGTCACCAGCTTCTGCAGTTTCTCACACGAAACAGCCACCAGCGCTGTATCATCAGCGAACAACAGCTGACTCGCTTCCCAAGCTCTCTCATCCACAACCGACAGCATACTTGCCCCACTTTACAAAACTCTTACTTTTACCTCCCTAAAAATCCCATCCATAAACAAATTAAACAAGTATGGAGACATCACACACCCCTGCCGCAACCAACATTCACTGAGAAACCATCACTTTCTTCTCTTCCTACATGTGTATAAGCCTTACATCCTCGATAAAAACTTTTCAATGCTTCTAACAACTTGCCCCCCACATCATATATTATTAAAACCTTCCACAGAGCATCTCTATCAACTCTATCATATGCCTTCTCCCGATCCATAAATGCTACATACAAATCTATTTGCTTTTCTAAGTATTTCTTACATACATTCTTCATAGCAAACACCTGATCCACACATCCTTTACCACTTCTGAAACCACACTGCTCTTCCCAAATCTCATGCTATGTACATTCCTTCACCCTCTCAATCAATACCCTCCCGTATAATTTCCCAGGAATTCTCAACAAACGTATACCTCTGTAATTTGGACACTCACTTTAATCCCCTTTTCCAATGTAAAATGGCATTATGCAAGCATTCCCCCAATTCTCAGGCACCTCACAATGAGTCGTACATACATTAGATAACCCTACTAACCAGTCAGCACTACAGTCACCCCCTTTTTTAATAAATCCCACTTCAATACCATCCAAACCACCTGCCTTGCCGGCTTTCATCTTCCGCAAAGCTTTACAAACTCTTCTCTGTTTATCAAATCATTATCCCTAACCCTCTCACTTTACACACCACCTCGACCAAAACACCCTATATCTGCCACTCTATCATCAAACACATTCATCAAACCTTCAAAGTACTCACTCCATCTCCTTCTCACATCACCACTACTTGTTATCACCTCCCCATTAGCCTCCTTCACCGAAGGTCCCATTTGTTCCCTTGTCTTACGCACTTAATTTACCTCCTTGCAAAACATCTTTTAATTCTCCCTAAAATTTAATGATACTCTCTCACCCTAACTCTCATCTTCCCTCTTTTTCACCTCTTTCACCTTTCTCTTGACCTCCTGCCTCTTTCTTTTATAGTCCTTCCGGTCATTTCCATTATTTCCCTGCAAAAATCGTCCAAATACCTCTCTCTTCTCTTTCACTAATAATCTTACTTCTTCATCCCACCACTCACAACGCTTTCTAATCTGCCCACCTCCCACGCTTCTCATGCCACAAGCATCTTTTGCGAAAGCCATCACTGCTTCCCTAAATACATCCCATTCCTCCCCCACTTCCCTTACCTCCTTTGTTCTCACCTTTTTCCATTCTGTACTCAGTTTCAACTGGTACTTCCTCACACAAGACTCCTTCCCAAGCTCACTTACTCTCACCACTCTCTTCACCCCAACATTCTCTCTTCTTTTTTGAAAACCTCTACAAATCTTCACCTTCGCCTCCACAAGATAATGATCAGACATCCCTCCAGTTTCACCTCTCAGCACATTAACATCCAAAAGTGTCTCTTTCGCGCGCCTACCAATCAACACGTAGTCCAATAACGCTCACTGACCATCTCCCCTATTTACATACGTATACTTCTGTATATCTCTCTTTTTAAACCAGGTATTCCCAACCACCAGTCCTTTTTCAGCACAAATACGTACAAGCTCTACACCATTTCCATTTACAACACTGAACACCCCAAGAACACCAAATATTCCCTCAACTGCCACATTACTTACCTTTACATTCAAATCCCCCATCACTATAACCCGGTCTCATGCATCAAAACTACTAACACACTCACTCAGCTGCTCCCAAAACACTTCTCTTTCATGATCATTCTTCTCATGCCCAGGTGCATATGGACCAATAATCACCAATCTCTCTCCATCAACTTTCAGTTTTACCCATATCAATCTGGACTTTACTCTCTTACACTCTATTACATAATCCCACCACTCCTGTTTCAGGAGTAGTGCGACTCCTTCTCTTGCTCTTGTCCTCTCACTAACCCGTGACTTTACTCCCAAGACATTCCCAAACCACTCTTCCCCTTAACCCTTGAGCTTCGTTTCACCCAAATCCTAAACATCCAGGTTCTTTTCCTCAAACATACTACCTATCTCTCCTTTTTTCTCATCTTGGTTACATCCACACACATTTAGACACACAAATATATATATATATATATATATTTTTTTTTTTTTTTTTTTTACTTTGTCGCTGTCTCCCGCGTTTGCGAGGTAGCGCAAGGAAACAGACGAAAGAAATGGCCCAACCCCCCACCATACACATGTATATACATACGTCCACACACGCAAATATACATACCTACACAGCTTTCCATGGTTTACCCCAGACGCTTCACATGCCTTGATTCAATCCACTGACAGCACGTCAGCCCCGGTATACCACATCGCTCCAATTCACTCTATTCCTTGCCCTCCTTTCACCCTCCTGCATGTTCAGGCCCCGATCACACAAAATCTTTTTCACTCCATCTTTCCACCTCCAATTTGGTCTCCCTCTTCTCCTTGTTCCCTCCACCTCCGACACATATATCCTCTTGGTCAATCTTTCCTCACTCATCCTCTCCATGTGCCCAAACCACTTCAAAACACCCTCTTCTGCTCTCTCAACCACGCTCTTTTTATTTCCACACATCTCTCTTACCCTTACGTTACTCACTCGATCAAACCACCTCACACCACACATTGTCCTCAAACATCTCATTTCCAGCACATCCATCCTCCTGTGCACAACTCTATCCATAGCCCACGCCTCGCAACCAAACAACATTGTTGGAACCACTATTCCTTCAAACATACCCATTTTTGCTTTCCGAGATAATGTTCTCGACTTCCACACATTCTTCAAGGCCCCCAGAATTTTCGCCCCCTCCCCCACACTATGATCCACTTCCATGCTTGTGGCATGAGAAGAGTGGGAGGTGGGTTGATTAGAAAGAGTAGTGAGTGGTGGGATGTAGAAGTAAGATTATTAGTGAAAGAGAAGAGAGAGGGATTTGGACGATTTTTGCAGAGAAAAAATGCAAATGAGTGGGAGATGTATAAAAGAAAGAGACAAGAGGTCAAGAGAAAGATGGAAGAAGTGAAAAAGAGGGCAAATGAGAGTTGGGGTGAGAGAGTATCATTAAATTTTAGGGAGAATAAAAAGATGTTCTGGAAGGAGGTAAATAAAGTACGGAAGACAAGGGAGCAAATGGGAACTTCAGTGAAGGGCGCAAATGGGGAAGTGATAACAAGTAGTGGTGATGTGAGAAGGAGATGGAGTGAGTATTTTGAAGGTTTGTTGAATGTGTTTGATGATAGAGTGGCAGATATAGGGTGTTTTGGTCGAGGTGGTGTACAAAGTGAGAAGGTTAGGGAAAATGATTTGGTAAACAGAGAAGAGGTAGTAAAAGCTTTGCGGAAGATGAAAGCCTGCAAGGCAGCAGGTTTGGATGGTATTGCAGTGGAATTTATCAAAAAGGGAGTGACTTTATTATTGACTGGTTGGTAAGGTTATTTAATGTATGTATGACTCATGGTGAGGTGCCTGAGGATTGGCGGAATGCGTGCATAGTGCCATTGTACAAAGGCAAAGGGGATAAGAGTGAGTGCTCAAATTACAGAGGTATAAGTTTGTTGAGTATTCCTGGTAAATTATATGGGAGGGTATTGATTGAGAAGGTGTAGGCATGTACAGAGCATCAGATTGGGGAAGAGCAGTGTGGTTTCAGAAGTGGTAGAGGATGTGTGGATCAGGTGTTTGCTTTGAAGAATGTATGCGAGAAATACTTAGAAAAGCAAAAGGATTTGTATTTAGCATTTATGGATCTGGAGAAGGCATATGATAGAGTTGATAGAGATGCTCTGTGGAAGGTATTAAGAATATATGGTGTGGGAGGCAAGTTGTTAGAAGCAGTGAAAAGTTTTTATCGAGGATGTAAGGCATGTGTACGTGTAGGAAGAGAGGAAAGTGATTGGTTCTCAGTGAATGTAGGTTTGCGGCAGGGGTGTGTGATGTCTCCATGGTTGTTTAATTTGTTTATGGCTGGGGTTGTTAGGGAGGTAAATGCAAGAGTTTTGGAAAGAGGGGCAAGTATGAAGTCTGTTGCGGATGAGAGAGTTTGGGAAGTGAGTCAGTTGTTGTTCGCTGATGATACAGCGCTGGTGGCTGATTCATGTGAGAAACTGCAGAAGCTGGTGACTGAGTTTGGTAAAGTGTGTGAAAGAAGAAAGTTAAGAGTAAATGTGAATAAGAGCAAGGTTATTAGGTACAGTAGGGTTGAGGGTCAAGTCAATTGGGAGGTGAGTTTGAATGGAGCAAAACTGGAGGAAGTAAAGTGTTTTAGATATCTGGGAGTGGATCTGGCAGCGGATGGAACCATGGAAGCGGAAGTGGATCATAGGGTGGGGGAGGGGGCGAAAATCCTGGGAGCCTTGAAGAATGTGTGGAAGTCGAGAACATTATCTCGGAAAGCAAAAATGGGTATGTTTGAAGGAATAGTGGTTCCAACAATGTTGTATGGTTGCGAGGCGTGGGCTATGGATAGAGTTGTGCACAGGAGGATGGATGTGCTGGAAATGAGATGTTTGAGGACAATGTGTGGTGTGAGGTGGTTTGATCGAGTAAGTAACGTAAGGGTAAGAGAGATGTGTGGAAATAAAAAGAGCGTGGTTGAGAGAGCAGAAGAGGGTGTTTTGAAATGGTTTGGGCACATGGAGAGAATGAGTGAGGAAAGATTGACCAAGAGGATATATGTGTCGGAGGTGGAGGGAACGAGGAGAAGTGGGAGACCAAATTGGAGGTGGAAAGATGGAGTGAAAAAGATTTTGTGTGATCGGGGCCTGAACATGCAGGAGGGTGAAAGGAGGGCAAGGAATAGAGTGAATTGGATCGATGTGTTATACCGGGGTTGACGTGCTGTCAGTGGATTGAACCAGGGCATGTGAAGCGTCTGGGGTAAACCATGGAAAGCTGTGTAGGTATGTATATTTGCGTGTGTGGACGTATGTATATACATGTGTATATACATATATATATATTGGAAAAGGATCACAATTTTGCGCATGATAAGATATTCCTATGAGTTCACGGGGAAAATGAGACACAATGAGTTACCGAGTGCACTTTCGTGTAATAATCACATCATAACGGGAGACACAAGAGAGAAATATATCAGCCAGTTGATATGAATTGAAGAGAGGAATCTAGGGCGCCATTTGGTAAACATGTAATTGTCCAAGATGTAAAACGAGCGTTCATAAACTTATCATTTTACAAATTTTATCAACAATAAAGTTATCTAATCTGTATAGACTCTCACTAATTTTAACATAATAATTCTTTGTGTATTCAATGATAGAAGATTCAATGACATTTCTCGTGGTAATAGAGTTAGAAGTAATAACTGAGATGGCATTACTCTTGTCAATACAATGATCATAGTTTTTAACGTGATTAAACAAGGCATTTGATTCTTCTCCCCTTCTTATACTATATTTGTGTTGGTTAAGTCTAACAGAAACATCCTTACCAATTTGCCCAACATAAAACTTATCATAATTTCTACATGACACTTTATACATGCACCCAGGAGAATTTTCTGGTGAATTCCAGGTTAAGATATAGTTTAAAGTATTATTGTGTCTAAAGGCAAAATTTACATTGAAGGATTGGAGCAACATGGGAAGAAAAGTAAAATCATTATCAAAAGGGGAGAACTAAGAGATTCTTGATGTCAATGGGAGGTTTGGCTCAAGTCTATAAAATGATTTCTTTGCTAACTTAAGGGATTTATTAATGAAAGATCTAGGGCAATTTAACTTAGATTCAATAGAATATATCTCCTCAAACTCATCATTAATAAACTCTCGACTGCAAATACTTAATGAGCTAAGGAACATGATTGAAATGATGATAGTTTAACTCTGCCATACTTTGATGAGTGATAATGGATATATTAGCATACATTGGTAGGTTTTCTGTATATGCTAAACTTAAACTTGTTTCCTTGCCTATGGATCATGCAATCTAAAAATCGGTAACATACCTTTATTCTCATTATCTACAGTAAATGTAGTGGAAGATACTAAATTGTTAAGTAAGGGGAGAAATATTTGCAAATTTTCACTTGTTGGCCAAACACAAAGAACATCATCTACATACCTCAACCAAATTGCATCAGAAGTATAATAGAATAAATAAATGAACATATATGACTGATCATTATATTGTGGAGGCATAGGTGAAGATTTGTAGAGGTTTTCAGAAAAGAAGAGAGAATGTTGGTGTGAAGAGAGTGGTTAGATTAAGTGAGCTTCGGAAGGAGGCTTGTGTGAGGAAGCACAAGGAGAGACTGAGTACAGAATGGAAAAAGGTGAGAGCCAAGGACGTAAGGGGTGTGGATGAGGAATGGAATGTATTTAGGGAAGCAGTGATTGTTTGCGCAAAAGATGCTTGTGGCATGAGAAACGTGGGACGTGGGCAGATTAGAAAGGGTAGTGAGTGGTAGGATGAAGAAGTAAGATTATTAGTGAAAGAGAAGAGAAAGGCATTTGAACGATTTTTGCAGGGAAATAATGCAAATGACTGGGAGATGTATAAAAGAAAGAGCCAGAAGGTCAATAGAAAGGTGCAAGAGGTGAAAAAAAGGGCAAATGAGAGTTGTGTTGATAGACTATCATTGAATTTTAGGGAGAATAAAATGATGTTTTGAAGAAAGTGAATAATATGCGTAAGAAAAGGCAACAAATGGGAACGTCAGTAAAAGGTGCTAATGGGGAGGTGATAACAAGTAGTGGTGATGTGAGACGGATATGGAGTTAGTATTTTGAAGGTTTGCTGAATGTGTTGCATGATAGAGTGGCAGATATAGGGTGTTTTGGTCGAGGTGGTGTGTAAAGTGAGAGGGTTAGGGAGAATGATATGGTAAACAGAGAAGAGGTAGTAAAAGCTTTGCGGAAGATGATAGCAGGCAAGGCAGCGGGTTTGGATGGTATTGCAGTGGAATTTATTAAAAAGGGGATGACTGTATTATTGACTGGTTGGTGAGGATATTTAACGTATGTAAGACTCATTATGAGGTGCGTGATGATTGGCGGAATGCTTACATAGTGCCATTGTACAAAGGCAAAGGGGATAAAACTGAGCGCTCAAATTACAGAGGTATAAGTTTGTTAAGTATTCCTGGGAGGTTATATAGGAGAGTATTGATTGAGAGGGTGAAGGCATGTACAGAGCATCAGACTGGGGAAGAGCAGTGTGGTTTCAGAAGTGGTAGAGGATGTGTGGATCAGGTGTTTCCTTTGAAGAATGTATGTGATAATTATTTAGAAATGCAAATGGATTTGTATGTAGCATTTATGGATTGGAGAAGGCATATGATAGAGTTGATAGAGATGATCTATGGAAGGTATTAAGAATATATGGTGTGGGAGGCAAGTTGTTAGAAGCAGTGAAAAGTTTTTATCGAGGATGTAAGGCATGTGTACGTGTAGGAAGAGAGGAAAGTGATTGTTTCTCGGTGAACGTTGGTTTACGGCAGTGGTGTGTGATGTCTCTATGGTTGTTTAATTTGTTTATGGATGGGGTTGTTAGGGAGGTGAATGCAATAGTTTTGGAAAGAGGGGCAAGTATGCAGTTTGTTGTGGATGAGAGAGCTTGGAATATGAGTCAGTTGTTGTTCGCTGATGATACAGCGCTGGTGGCTGATTCGGTTGAGAAACTGCAGAAGCTATTGACTGAGTTTGGTAAAGTGTGTGAAAGAAGGAAGCTGAGAGTAAATGTGAATAAGAGCAAGGTTATTAGGTACGGTAGGGTTGATTGACAAGTTAATTGGGAGGTAAGTTTGAATGGAGAAAAACTGGAGGAGGTGAAGTGTTTTAGATATCTGGGAGACGATTTAGCAGCGGATGGAACCATGGAAGCGGAAGTCAATCATAGGGTGGGAGAGGGAGAGAAAGTTCTGGGAGCGTTGAAAAATGTGTGGAAGTCGAGAGCGTTATCTTGGAAAGCAAAAACGGGTATTTTTGAAGAAATAGTATTTTCAAATTTGTTATATGTTTGCGAGGTATGGGCTATAGATAAATATATATATATATATATATATATATATATATATATATATATATATATATATATATATATATATATATATATATTTATATATATATATATATATATATATATATATATATATATATATATATATATATATATATATATATATATATATATATATATATATATATATCCCACGTTATTGGTGCCCATGCATCAAGGAATGATAAGATGAATTATGAGAGGCAAGTGTTTAGGGAGCGGCGAAGTGAGTGTGTTAACGGTTTTGATGCTCGAGACCGGGTTATAATGATGGGTGATTTGGATGTAAACATGAGTAATGTGGTAGTTGTTGGAATCTATTGGTGTACATTTGGTGTTCAAAGTTGTAAATGGAATTGGTGAAGAGATTGTACATTTGTGTGCAGAAAAAGGACTAGTGATAGCGAATACCTGGTTTAAAAAGAGAGATATACATAAGTATACGTATATAAGTAGGAGAGATGACCAGAGAGCGTTATTGAATTACGTGTTAAATGATAGGCAAGTGATACAAAGACTTTTAGATGTCAATATGCTGAGAGGTGGAACAGGAGGGTTGTCTGATCATTATCTAGTGGAGGCAAAGGTGAAGATTTGTAAAGGTTTTCAGAAAACAAGAGAGAATGTTGGGTTCAAGAGAGTGGTGAGATTAAGTGAGCTTGGGAAGGTGACTTGTGTAAGGAAGTACCAGGAGTGACTGGGTGCAGTATGGAAAAAGTGAGAGCAAAGGTCTTAGGGGGAGTGGTGGAGGAATGGGGTATATTTACATAAGCAGTGGTGGCTTTCGCATAAGATGCTTTTGGCATGAGAGGTGTGGGAGATGGGCAGATTAGAAAGGGTTATGAGTGGTCGGATGAAGAAGTTAGATAATTAGCGGATAGAAGACAGAGGCATTTGGACGGTTTTTGCAGGGATGTAGTGCAAATGAATGGGAAATATATAAAAGAAAGAGACAGGAGGTCAAGAGAAAAGTGCAGGAGATGTTATAGGGGACACATGAGAGTTGGGGTGAGGAAGTATCATTAATTCTATAAAAAGATGTTTTAGAAGGAGGTAAATAAGGTTTGTAAGACAAGAGAACAAATTGGAACATCGGTGAAGGGGGCAAATGGGGAGATAATAACAAGTAGTGGTGATGTGAGAAGGAGAGGGAGTGAGTATTTTGAAGATTTGTTGAATGTGTTAGATGAGAATGGCATATATAGGGTGTTTTGGTCGAGGTGGTGTGCGAGGTGAGAGGGTTAGGGAGAATGACTTGGTAAGCAGAGGAGAGGTAGGGAAAGCTTTATGGAAGGCGGCGGCGGGTTTGGATGGTATTGCAGTAGAATTTATCTAAAAAGAGGGTGACTGTGTTCTTGACTAGGTGGTGAGGATATTCAGTGTATGTATGGCTCATGGAGAAGTGCTTGAGTATTGGGGGAATGCATGCATAGTGCCACTTTACAAAGGGAAAGGGAATAAAGGTAATTGCTCAAATTACAGAAGTATAAGTTTGTTGAATATTCCTGGGAAATTATACGGGAGGGTATTGCTTGAAAGGTTGAAGGCATGTAAAGAGCATCAGACTGGGGAAGATTAGTGTAGTTTCAGAAGTGGTAGAGGATGTGTGGATCAGGTGTTTGCTTTGAGGAATATATGTGAGAAATACTTAGAAAGACATATGGATTTGTATGTAGCATTTATGGATCTGGCGAAGGCATATGGTAGAGTTGATAGTGCTCTATGGAAGGTATTAAGAGTATATGGTGCGGGTGGCAAGTTGTTATAAGCAGTGAAAATTTTTTTTCGAGGATCTAAGGCATGTGTACGTGTAGGAAGAGAGGAAAGTGATTGGTTCTTATTGAATATCTGTTTGCGGCAGGGGTGTGTGATGTCTCCATTGTTGTTTGCTTTGTTTATGGATGGGGTTGTTAGGGAGGTGAATGCAAGAAAGAGTTTTGGAGAGAGGGGCCAGTATGCAGTCTGTTGTGAATGAGAGGGCCTGGGAAGTGCGTCAGTTGCTCTTCGCTGATGATACAGAGCTGGTGACTTATTCGGGTGAGAAACTTCAGAAGCTGGCAACTGAGTTTGGTAAAGTGTGTAGAAGAAGAAAGCTGAGAGTAAATGTCAATAAGACCAGGGTTTTTAGGTACAGTAGGGTTGAGGGACAATTCAATTAGGAGGTAAGTCTGAATGGAGAAAAACTGGAGGAAGTGAAGTGTTTTAGATATCTGGCAGTGGATGTGGCAGCGAATGGAACCATGGAAGCGGAAGTGAGTCACAGGGTTGGGGAGGGGGACGAAAGCTCTCGCAGCGTTGAAGGATGTGTGGAAACATTATCTCGTAGAGCAAAAATGGGTATGTTTGAAGGAGCAGTGGTTCTAACAATGTTATATGGTTGCGAGGCGTGGGCTGTAGATAGGGTTGTGGGGAGGAGGGTAAATGTGTAGGAAATGAGATGTTTGAGGACAACATGTTTTGTGAAGTGGTTTGATCGATTAAGTAATGAAAGGGTAAGAGAGATAAGTGGAAAAAAAAAGCGTGCGGTTGAAAGAGCAGAAGAGGGAGTATTGAAATGGTTTTGGCACATGGAGGGATGAGTGAGGAAAAATTATCAAAGAGGATATATTGGTCAGAGGAGCAGGTAACAAGGAAAGTGGGAGACCAAATTGGAGGTGGAAAGATGAAGTGAAAAAAGAAAATGAACGATCATGGTCCTGAACACACAGGAGGTTGAAAGGCAAACGTGCAAGGAATAGAGTGAATAGGAACGATGCGGTATACCGTGGTCGACGTGCTGTCAATGGATTGAACCAGGGCAGTTTTGTGGTTCCTAAATGTGGAAAGGAAGCTGTGGTTTCAGTGCATTATACATGATAGCTAGAGACTGAGTGTGAACGAATGTGGCCCTTGTTGTCCTTTCCTAGCGCTACCTCATACGCTTGCGGGGGAGGGGGTTGTAGTCTCATGTGTGATGATGTGACCGTTGTAGACCCCGTTGCTCACCAACGTGAGACGAAGGGTATTAGAGTACATAGTATTCGAATAGTTATATCCCTATCAGCCAGGCCCGTAGCCTAGCGGTTAGCATTCCCGCCTCTTGAACAGGAGTCCGGGTTCGATCCTGGCTGTTGGAGGTTTCCATGTTCTATGAAGGTGCGCATTTTAATGCACTATGTTCGTATTCATATACCTCCGCGTTTCTACAGTTACGACATGTGCGCCTGTTGGGAAATGACCGGTGTAGACCCCACTGCTAACCAAAGTGAGACGAAGGGTATTCAAGTACATAGTATTCGAATAGTTATATCCTATTAGCCAGACACATAGCCTAGCGGTTAGCATTCCCGCCTTTTGCACGGGGTCCCGGGTTCGATCCTGGCTGTTGGAGGTTTGTATGAATTATATATATTTTATATTTTTTTTTATTATACTTTGTCGCTGTCTCCCGCGTTTGCGAGGTAGCGCAAGGAAACAGACGAAAGAAATGGCCCAAACCCCCCCCTATACACATGTATATACATACGTCCACACACGCAAATATACATACCTACACAGCTTTCCATGGTTTACCCCAGACGCCTCACATGCCCTGATTCAATCCACTGACAGCACGTCAACCCCGGTATACCACATCGCTCCAATTCACTCTATTCCTTGCCCTCCTTTCACCCTCCTGCATGTTCAGGCCCCGATCACACAAAATCTTTTTCACTCCAACTTTCCACCTCCAATTTGGTCTCCCTCTTCTCCTTGTTCCCTCCACCTCCGACACATATATCCTCTTGGTCAATCTTTCCTCACTCATCCTCTCCATGTGCTCAAACCACTTCAAAACACCCTCTTCTGCTCTCTCAACCACGCTCTTTTTATTTCCACACATCTCTCTTACCCTTACGTTACTCACTCGATCAAACCACCTCACACCACACATTGTCCTCAAACATCTCATTTCCAGCACATCCATCCTCCTGCGCACAACTCTATCCATAGCCCACGCCTCGCAACCATACAACATTGTTGGAACCACTATTCCTTCAAACATACCCATTTTTGCTTTCCGAGATAATGTTCTCGACTTCCACACATTCTTCAAGGCTCCCAGGATTTTCGCCCCCTCCCCCACCCTATGATCGACTTCCGCTTCCATGGTTCCATCCGCTGCCAGATCCACTCCCAGATATCTAAAACACTTCACTTCCTCCAGTTTTTCTCCATTCAAACTTACCTCCCAATTGACTTGACCCTCAACCCTACTGTACCTAATAACCTTGCTCTTCTTCACATTTACTCTTAACTTTCTTCTTCCACACACTTTTCCAAACTCAGTCACCAGCTTCTGCAGTTTCTCACATGAATCAGCCACCAGCGCTGTATCATCAGCGAACAACAACTGACTCACTTCCCAAGCTCTCTCATCCCCAACAGACTTCATACTTGCCCCTCTTTCCAAAACTCTTGCATTTACCTCCCTAACAACCCCATCCATAAACAAATTAAACAACCATGGAGACATCACACACCCCTGCCGCAAACCTACATTCACTGAGAACCAATCACTTTCCTCTCTTCCTACACGTACACATGCCTTACATCCTCGATAAAAACTTTTCACTGCTTCTAACAACTTTCCTCCCACACCATATATTCTTAATACCTTCCACAGAGCATCTCTATCAACTCTATCATATGCCTTCTCCAGATCCATAAATGCTACATACAAATCCATTTGCTTTTCTAAGTATTTCTCACATACATTCTTCAAAGCAAACACCTGATCCACACATCCTCTACCACTTCTGAAACCACACTGCTCTTCCCCAATCTGATGCTCTGTACATGCCTTCACCCTATCAATCAATACCCTCCCATATAATTTACCATGAATACTCAACAAACTTATACCTCTGTAATTTGAGCACTCACTCTTATCCCCTTTGCCTTTGTACAATGGCACTATGCACGCATTCCGCCAATCATCAGGCACCTCACCATGAGTCATACATACATTAAATAACCTTACCAACCAGTCAACAATACAGTCACCCCCTTTTTTAATAAATTCCACTGCAATACCATCCAAACCTGCTGCCTTGCCGGCTTTCATCTTCCGCAAAGCTTTCACTACCTCTTCTCTGTTTACCAAATCATTTTCCCTAACCCTCTCACTTTGCACACCACCTCGACCAAAACACCCTATATCTGCCACTCTATCATCAGACACATTCAACAAACCTTCAAAATACTCACTCCATCTCCTTCTCACATCACCACTACTTGTTATCACCTCCCCATTTGCGCCCTTCACTGAAGTTCCCATTTGCTCCCTTGTCTTACGCACTTTATTTACCTCCTTCCAGAACATCTTTTTATTCTCCCTAAAATTTAATGATACTCTCTCACCCCAACTCTCATTTGCCCTTTTTTTCACCTCTTGCACCTTTCTCTTGACCTCCTGTCTCTTTCTTTTATACATCTCCCACTCAATTGCATTTTTTCCCTGCAAAAATCGTCCAAATGCCTCTCTCTTCTCTTTCACTAATACTCTTACTTCTTCATCCCACCACTCACTACCCTTTCTAATCAACCCACCTCCCACTCTTCTCATGCCACAAGCATCTTTTGCGCAATCCATCACTGATTCCCTAAATACATCCCATTCCTCCCCCACTCCCCTTACTTCCATTGTTCTCACCTTTTTCCATTCTGTACTCAGTCTCTCCTGGTACTTCCTCACACAGGTCTCCTTCTCAAGCTCACTTACTCTCACCACCCTCTTCACCCCAACATTCACTCTTCTTTTCTGAAAACCCATACAAATCTTCACCTTAGCCTCCACAAGATAATGATCAGATATATATATATTTTTTTTTCTTTTTTTTTTTTGCTTTGTCGCTGTCTCCCGCGTTTGCGAGGTAGCGCAAGGAAACACGAAGGAAATGGCCCAACCCACCCCCATACACATGTATATACATACGTCCACACACGCAAAAACACATACCTACACAGCTTTCCATGGTTTACCCCAGACGCTTCACATGCCCTGATTCAATCCACTGACAGCACGTCAACCCCGGTATACCACATCGATCCAATTCACTATATTCCTTGCCCTCCTTTCACCCTCCTGCATGTTCAGGCCCCGATCACACAAAATCTTTTTCACTCCATCTTTCCACCTCCAATTTGGTCTCCCTCTTCTCCTCGTTCCCTCCACCTCCGACACATATATCCTCTTGGTCAATCTTTCCTCACTCATTCTCTCCATGTGCCCAAACCATTTCAAAACACCCTCTTCTGCTCTCTCAGCCACGCTCTTTTTCTTTCCACACATCTCTCTTACCCTTACGTTACTTACTGGATCAAACCACCTCACACCACACATTGTCCTCAAACATCTCATTTCCAGCACATCCATCCCTCTGCGCACAACTCTATCCATAGCCAACGCCTCGCAACCATAAAACATTGTTGGAACCACTATTCCTTCAAACATACCCATTTTTGCTTTCCGAGATAATGTTCTCGACTTCCACACATTCTTCAAGGCTCCCATGATTTTCGCCCCCTCCCCCACCCTATGATCCACTTCCGCTTCCATGGTTCCATCCGCTGCCAGATCCACTCCCAGATATCTAAAACACTTTACTTCCTCCAGTTTTTCTCCATTCAAACTTACCTCCCAATTGACTTGACCCTCAACCCTACTGTACCTAATTACCTTGCTCTTATTCACATTTACTCTTAACTTTCTTCTTTCATGCACTTTACCAAGCTCAGTCACCAGCTTCTGCAGTTTCTCACATGAATTAGCCACCAGCGCTGTATCATCAGAGAACAGCAACTGACTCACTTCCCAAGCTCTCTCATCCCCAACAGACTTCATACTTGCCCCTCTTTCCCTGGGATAGGGGAAAAAGAATACTTCCCACGCATTCCTCACGTGTTGTAGAAGGCGACTAAAGGGGACGGGAGCGGGGGGCTAGAAACCCTCCCTCCTTGAATTTTAACTTTCTAAGTGGCGAAACAGAAGAAGGAGTCATGCAGGGCGTGCTCATCCTCCTAGAAGGCTCAGATTAGGGTGTGTAGATATGTGTGAATGTAAACAAACTGAGAAAAAAGGAGAGATAGGTAGGATGTTTCAGGAAAGGAACCTGGATGTTTTGGCTCTGAGTGAAATGCAGTCAAGGGTAAAGGGGAAGAGTGGTTTGGGAATGTCTTGGGAGTAAAGTCAGTGGTTAGTGAGAGGACAAGAGCAAGGGAAGGAGTAGCACTACTCCTGAAACAGGAGCGGGGGGAGTATGTGATAGAGTGTAAGAAAGTAAATTCTAGATTGATATGGGTAAAACTGAAAGTTGATGGAGAGAGATGGGTGATTATTGGTGCATATGCTCCTTGGCGTGATAAGAAATATCATGAGAGGCAAGTGTTTTGGGAGCAGCTGAATGAGCGTGTTAGTGGTTTTGATGCACAAGACCGGGTTATAGTGATGGGTGATTTGAATGCAAAGGTGAGTAATGTGGCAGTTGAGGGATTAATTGGTATACATGGGGTGTTCAGTGTTGTAAATAGAAATGGTGAAGAGCTTGTAGATTTATGTGCTGAAAAAAGACTGATGATTGGGAATACCTGGTTTAAAAAGCGAGATATACATAAGTATACGTATGTAAGTAAGAGAGATGGCCAGAGAGCGTTATTGAATTACGTGTTAATTGATAGGCGCGCGAAAGACAGACTTTTGGATGTTAATGTGCTGAGAGGTGGTAGTGGAGGGATTTCTGATTATTATCTTGTGGAGGCGAGGGTGAAGATTTGTAAGTGTTTTCAGAAAAGAAGAGAGAATATTGGAGTGAAGCGAGTGGTGAGAGCATGTGAGCTTGGGAAGGAGACTTGTGTGAGGAAGTACCAGGAGAGACTGAGTACAGAATGGAAAAGGTAAGAACAAAGGAGGTAAGGGGAGTGTGGGAGGAATGGGATGTATTTAGGGAAGCAGTGATGACTTGCGCAAGGGATACCTGTGGCATGAGAAGCGTGGGAGGTGGGTTGATTAGAAAAGGTAGTGAGTAGTGAGATGAAGAAGTAAGATTATTAGTGAAAGAAAAGGTAGAGGCATTTGGACGATTTTTACAGGGAAAAAATGCAAATGAGCGGGAGATGTATGAAAGAGGCAGGAGCTCAAGACAAAGGTGCAAGAGGTGAAAAAGAGGGCAAATGAGAGCTGGGGTGAGAGAGTATCATTAAATTTTAGGGAGGATAAAATGATGTTTTGGAAGGAGGTAAATAAAGTGCGTAACACAAGGGAGCAAATGGGAATTTCAGTGAATGGGGCTAATAGAGAGAAGATAACAAGTAGTGGTGATGTGAGAAGGAGATGGAGTGAGTATGTTGAAGGTTTGTTGAATATGTGTGATGATAGAGTGGCAGATATAGGGTGTTTTGGTCGAGGTGGTGTGCAAAGTGAGAGGGTTAGGGAAAATGATTTGGTAAACAGAGAAGAGGTAGTAAAACCTTTGCGGAAGATGAGAGCCGGCAAGGTAGCAGGTTTGGATGGTATTGCAGTGGAATTTATTTAAAAAGGGGATGACTGTATTGTTGACTGGTTGGTAAGGTTATTTAATATATGTATGATTCATGGTGAGGTGCCTGAGAATTGGCGGAATGCTTCCATAGTGACATTGTACAAAGGCAAAGGGGATAAGAGTGAATGCTCAAATTACAAATGTATAAGTTTGTTGAGTATTCCTCGTAAATTATATGGGAGGGTATTGATTGAGAGGGTGAAGGCATGTACAGAGCATCAGACTGGGGAAGAGCAGTGTTGTTTCAGAAGTGGTAGAGGATGTGTGGATCAGGTATTTGCTTTGAAGAATGAATGTGAGAAATACTTAGAAAAGCAAATGGATTTGTATGTAGCGTTTATGGATCTGGAGAAGGCATATGATAGAGTTGATAGAGATGCTCTGTGGAAGGTATTAATAATATATGGTGTGGGAGGCAAGTTGGTAAAAGCAGTGAAAAGTTTTTATCGAGGATGTAAGGCATGTGTACGTGTAAGAAGAGAGGAAAGTGATTGGTTCACAGTTAAAGTAGGTGTGCAGCAGGGGTCTGTGATGTCTCCATGGTTGTTTAATTTGTTTATGGATGTGGTTGTTAGGGATGTGAATGCAAGAGTTTTGGAAAGAGGGGCAAGTATGAAGTCTGTCGTGGATGAGAGAGCTTGGGAAGTGAGTCAGTTTTTGCTCACTGATGTGAGAAACTGCAGAAGCTAGTGACTGAGTTTGGTAAAGTGTGTGAAAGAAGAAAATTGAGAGTAAATGTGAATAAAAGCAAGGTTATTAGGTACAGTAGGGTTGAGGGTCAATTCAACTGGGAGGTAAGTTTGAATGGAGAAATACTGGAGGAAATAAAGTGTTTTAGATATCTTGAAGTGGATCTGGCAGTGGATGTAGCCATGGAAGCGGAAGTGAATCATAGGGTTGGGGAAGGGGCGAAGATTTTGGGAGCCTTGAAGAATGTTTGGAAGTCGAGATCATATTCTCGGAAATCAAAAATGGGTATGTTTGAAGGAATAGTGGTTCAAACAATGTTGTATGGTTGCGAGGCGTGGGCTATGGATAGAGTTGTGCGCAGGAGGGTGGATGTACTGGAAATGAGATGTTTGAGGACAATATGTGGTGTGAGGTGGTTTGATCGAGTAAGTAATAAAAGGGTGGGAGAGATATGTGGAAATAAAAAGAGTGTGGTTGAGAGAGCAGAAGGTGTTTTGAAATGGTTTGGTCACATGGAGAGAATGAGTGAGGAAAGATTGACCAAGAAGATATATGTGTCAGAGGTGGAGGGAACGAGAAGTGGGAGACCAAATTGGACGTGGAAAGATGGAGTGAAAAAGATTTTGAGTGATCGGGGCCTGAACATGCAGGAGGGTGTATGGCGTGCAAAGAGTAGAGTGAATTGGAATGATGTGGTATACTGGGTTCGACGTGCTGTCAATGGATTGAACCAAGGCATGTTAAGCGTTTGGGGTAAACTATGGAACGTTCTGTGGGGCCTGGATGTGGATATGGGAGCTGTGGTATCGGTGCATTATTACATGACAGCTAGAGACTAGGTCTGAACGAATGTGGCCTTTGTTGTCTTTTCCTAGCGCTAACTCGCACAAATGAGGGGGAGGGGGCTGTTATTCCAAGTGTGGCGAGGTGGCGATGGAATGAATGAAGGCAGACAGTATGAATTATGTACATATGTCTATATGTCATATATCTGTGTGAGTATATATTTGTATACATTGAGATGTATAGGTACATATATTTGCGTGTGTGGTCGTGTATGTATGTATATGTGTATGTGGGTGAGTTGGGCCATTCTTTAGTCTGTTTCTTTGCGCTACCTCGCTAACTCGAGAGACAGCGGAAAAGCAAAATAATAAGTAAATAAATATATATATATATTTATATATATATATATATATATATATATATATATATATATATATATATATATATATATATATATATTTTGTGCTTTGTCGCTGTCTCCCGCGTTTGCGAGGTAGCGCAAGGAAACAGACGAAAGAAATGGCCCAACCCATCCCCATACACATGTATATACATACGTCCACACACGCAAATATACATACCTACACAGCTTTCCATGGTTTACCCCAGACGCTTCACATGCCCCGATTCAATCTACTGACAGCACGTCAACCCCGGTATACCACATCGCTCCAATTCACTCTATTCCTTGCCCTCCTTTCACCCTCCTGCATGTTCAGGCCCCGATCATACAATATCTTTTTCACTCCATCTTTCCACCTCCAATTTGGTCTCTCACTTCTCGTTCCCTCCACCTCCGACACATATAACCTCTTGGTCAATCTTTCCTCACTCATTCTCTCCATGTGCCCAAACCATTTCAAAACACCCTCTTCTGCTCTCTCAACCACGCTCTTTTTATTTCCACACATCTCTCTTACCCTTACGTTACTTACTCGGTCAAACCACCTCACACCACACATTGTCCTCAAACATCTCATTTCCAGCACATCCATCCTCCTGCGCACAACTCTATCCATAGCCCACGCCTCGCAACCATACAACATTGTTGGAACCACTATTCCTTCAAACATACCCATTTTTGCTTTCCGAGATAATTTTCTCGACTTCCACACATTCTTCAAGGCTCCCAGGATTTTCGCCCCCTCCCCCACCCTATGATCCACTTCCGCTTCCATGGTTCCATCCGCTGCCAGATCCACTCCCAGATATCTAAAACACTTTACTTCCTCCAGTTTTTCTCCATTCAAACTCACCTCCCAATTGACTTGACCCTCAACCCTACTGTACGTAATAACCTTGCTCTTATTCACATTTACTCTTAACTTTCTTCTTTCACACACTTTACCAAACTCCGTCACCAGCTTCTGCAGTTTCTCACATGAATCAACCACCAGCGCTGTATCATCAGCGAACAACAACTGACTCACTTCCTAAGCTCTCTTATCCCCAACAGACTTCATACTTGCCCCTCTTTCCAAAACTCTTGCATTCACCTCCCTAACAACCCATCCATAAACAAATTAAACAACCATGGAGGCATCACACACCCCTGCCGCAAACCTACATTCACTGAGAACCAATCACTTTCCTCTCTTCCTACACGTACACATGCCTTACATCCTCGATAAAAACTTTTCACTGCTTCTAACAACTTGCCTCCCACACCATATATTCTTAATACCTTCCACAGAGCATCTCTATCAACTCTATCATATGCCTTCTCCAGATCCATAAATGCTACATACAAATCCATTTGCTTTTGCTAAGTATTTCCCCACATACATTCTTCAAAGCAAACACCTGATCAACACATCCTCTACCACTTCTGAAACCACACTGCTCTTCCCCAATCTCATGCTCTGTACATGCCTTCACCCTCTCAATCAATACCCTCCCATATAATTTACCAGGAATACTCAACAAACTTATACCTCTGTAATTTGAGCACTCACTCTATCCCCTTTGCCTTTGTACAATGGCACTATGCACGCATTCCGCCAATCCTCAGGCACCTCACCATGAGTCATACATGCATTAAATAACCTTACCAACCAGTCAGTGATACAGTCACCCCCTTTTTTAATAAATTCCACTGCAATACCATCCAAACCTGCTGCCTTGCCGGCTTTCATCTTCCGCAAAGCTTTTACTACCTCTTCTCTGTTTACCAAATCATATATATATATATATATATATATATATATATATATATATATATATATATATATATATATATATATATATATATATATATATATATATATATATATATATATATAGTTGATAGTATGAAGTTTAGATCGCACTTCAGTAGGAATTCATATAAATTTTTTGAACATGTAATTTTTCTATGTATGTGATACATGTTTCGTGGAGGCTTTTTGTCCCCAGGCAATTTCACCGCACATCATAGCTTTAGCCAGATCATTATTAGAGAATTGAGAAAACACGAAAACATATATAAAGTTGTTCGACACACCCAGGTACCAAGGCCAACCTCCGTCACCTGACCCCCTTTATATGTTTGTGTGTGTTTTTGTCTATGTCTATGTCGCACACAGAATTCGAATTAAACATCTGATTCGCTCATCTTATACCACTCTAGAAGTTACATTGCTCCTCCTCAGTGTGACGATATGTAAATGTCGTCTCTCCTTCAGTCACCACTTTCTCTGATAACTTACCAGTTACGCCAAACCAAGTTATACATCTATGAACTGAAATGTTCACCTTTGACCCCTTCTCCTCATTCAGCGTAATTAGCCTGATTATTTGGTACCAAACCGCTGAACCATGCATACATTATAAATCCTATTAGAAGAACACATTAATAGACAACTACTCTCTAATGATGATTTTCGTAGCACCAAACTTTGCAATAATATCATAAAATATCGATAACTTAACGATACCATTAGGAGGCTCCGTAAACGTAAGAGTAAAGTTGAGGACTCGAGCGACTGTCTTGACAACTTCAATTTCCATACCGTAGCGGAGCAGCACCGTGCCATTCTCTGCCCGGTGGAAGAAGTTACACGGAGCAAAGTGGAACGTTGACACCTGGGGATGAGGGAGTACATCTCACTACGAGTTATAGCTTGGCCATCAGTACAAGGTAGAGTACATCTCACAAGCTGGTTTCCGCTCACCTTTAACACACCATTAACACCACATAGTTAAACGAAATATACCTGGCTAATGTACTGAGACGTGTTTCAACGGCTTGTTGTAGTTACTGATACTGGATCGTCTGTATTCTTAACGGAAAAAAAGATTTGTCGATTATTTCATAATTACGATATATCTTTCATTTATGCATTTCTCTGCTCAGTCTATCCTTTAAAACAAAAGCTATTAACTTTGCGTATGACAATTCTGGACTCATCTCATAACCAGAGTAAATGGATCAGCTGAAATTTGATCTCTTAGTTTTCGATCTGACTTCGATTATTGTTCACGTACCTTAAGCACGGCGCCCCGAAAGTCAGACAGTTTGTCAGGGAAGAGGTCTAACTGGCGGGTGAACCTGTGGTGGTACCAGGTGTTGATACGCCTCACTCCCGGACCCCAGTACAGCTGGTTCATGTACAGCACCCACTCCCCTTGGTGCCAGACTGTGGGATAGATCATAAGCTATAGTACAGCTTGTTCATGTTCAGCTATTAATCTTCCTTGGTGACAACCCTGCGAGAGAATATGAATTAAGATTCAGGTGGTTTATTTACAACACCATATTCCACAATCGCTATACCGTGGACCTTGGTTTATATAAAAAAAAAGAATGCCCCAATCCTTTATATGGCCATTAAATCAAATATAAACTTGGTGTAACATGTTAAAGCAAATATGACTTCAAATTGATATTCTATTTGTTTTCACTTGTCAAATCCTATACTAACCTACCTCTCTAGAAGTATTGAGGGATGTTCGGAGTCTTATATCATGGAAGATAATAGATTTAGAAAAAGTGCGCCATTTCAGTAAAATAAATTGATTGTCAGATAAAAGTGGAAAGTACATACTATCAAAAAGGTCATTAAAGACACCTCATTTGGCCGTTCATATTCTTTAATTGGGACTCAGGGTAGCATCACTACTGTTAACGTAGTATATTTCATACCAGAAATCGACTGACAAAAAGAATATTGCATTTAAGAATGTAATCGCTCACATGACTTCAAAGATGGCCCTTTGTCATTCTCAGTACCAACTTGCCATGGATTTTATCAAACATGATTTAACTCTCCAAAACTCATATATTTCTGTTAAGCCTACTCCTTGTCGAACACAGTTTACGACAATTCTAGAATATTGTCTACATAATAATTGATGATAATCTACATAATATATATATATATATATATATAAATAATGTAAGACAATGTACCGTGGTTTCGCGTCACTGATGTAGTTTCTCAATGGTAGTGGGCACGTACTTGTGGTAGCTAACATTTCCAACTCCCATTTACCCCCAAAATGACATATCTCGCCGACACTGCTCCCTGCCTTAAAGACCCTCTCAGTATTACTCATTCTATACCTGAGTTAATACTCCTTACAGTTACCATCCTAAGCTATAGTGTGAAGTACTGATTCACCCATAAACTACATGTGTGAGGTACACGTTACGGTGTTTCGTTTTCTGTTAACTGTGGTTGGAGTGTATGATTAAATTTCTAGGAATCACTGCCTGAGGATAGACAAATTAATAATTGTTGTGGCCTCACAAGCGTTGTTACTATATGCTAGAATGGAAGTATTTCTTTCATTCACTAAGCGAGGACGTCAAGAAAGACACTAAAAGTTACTCTCCACTTGTTCTGATAATATGTGGTAATTATATATATATATATATATATATATATATATATATATATATATATATATATATATATATATATATATATATATATATATATATATATATATATATATATATATATATATATGTATATATATATATATATATATATATATATATATATATATATATATATATATATATATATATATATATATATATATATATATATATATATATATATATATATATACATATATATATATATATATATATATATATATATATATATATATATATATATATATATATATATATATTTAGAAAAGCAAATGGATTTGTCTGTAGCATTTATGGGTCTGAAGAAGGCGTATGATAGAGTTCATAGAAATGCTCTGTGGAAGGTATTAAGAATATATGGTTAGGGAGGAGAGTTGTCAGCAACAGTGAAAAGTTTTTATCGAGGATGTAAGGCAAGTGTACGTGTAGGAAGAGAAGAAAGTGATTGGTTGTCAGTGAATGTTGGTTTGCGGCAGGGGTGCGTGATTCCTCATTGGTTGTTTAACTTGTTTATGGATGAGGTTGTTAGGGAGGTGAATGCAAGAGTTTTGGAAAGAGGGGCAAGTATGCAGTCTGTTGTGGATGAGAGAACTTGGGAAGTGAGTCAGCTGTTGATACAGCGCTAATGGCTGATTCGGGTGAGAAATTGCAGAAGCTGGTGACCGATTCGGGTAAGAAACTGCAAGACCTGGTGACTGAGTTTGGTAAGGTGTGTGAAAGAAGAAAGCTGAGAGTAAATGTGAATAAGAGCAAGGTTATTAGGTACAGAAGAATTGAGGGACAAGTCAACTGGGAGGTACGTTTGAATGGAGAAGAACTGGAGGAAGTGAAGTGTTTTAGATATCTGAGAGTGGATATATATGTATATATATATATATATATATATATATATATATATATATATATATATATGTGTGTATAAATACATATATTATTATCATTATTATCATTATCATTATAATATTTTGCTTTGTCGCTGTTTCCCGCGTTAGCGAGGTAGCGCAAGGAAACAGGCGAAAGAATGGCCCAACCCACCCATATACACATGTATATACATACACGTCCACACACGCAAATATACATACCTATACATCTCAACGTATACATAAATATACACAAACAGACATATACATTTACATATACATATACAGACATATACATATACAACAGACTTCATACTTGCCCCTCTTTCCAAAACTCTTGCATTTACCTCCCTAACAACCCCATCCATAAACAAATTAAACAACCATAGAGACATCACACACCCCTGCCGCAAACCTACATTCACTGAGAACCAATCACTTTCCTCTCTTCCAACACGTACACATGCCTTACATCCTCGATAAAAACTTTTCACTGCTTCTAACAACTTGCCTCCCACACCATACATTCTTAATACCTTCCACAAAGCATCTCTATCAACTTTATCATATGCCTACTCCAGATCCATAAATGCTACATACAAACCCATTTGCTTTTATAAGAATTTCTCACATACATTCTTCAAAGCAGACACCTAACCCACACATCCTCTACCACTTCTGAAGCCACACTGCTCTTCCCCAATCTGATGCTCTGTACATTTCTTCACCCTCTCAATCAATACCCTCCCATATAATTTACCAGGAATACTTAACTAACTTATACATCTGTCGTTTGAGCACTCACTCTTATCCCCTTTGACTTTGTACAATGGCACTATGCCCGAATTCCGCCAATCCTCAGGCACCTCGCCATGAATCATACATACATCAAATAACCTTACCAACCAGGGTTAGGGGAGAAAGAAAACTTCCCACGCATTCCTCAAGTGTCGTAGCAGGCGACTAGAGGGGACTTGAGCGGGTGGCCAGAAATACTCCCCTCCTTGTATTTCAACTTTCTAAAATGGGAAAGAGAAGAAGGAGTAATGCGGGAAGTGCTCATCCTCCTCGTAGGCTCAGATTGGGGTGCCTAAATGTGTGTTGATGTAACCAAGTTGTGAAAAAAGGAGAGACAGGTAGTATGTGTGAGGAAAGGAAACTGGATGTTTTGGCTCTGAGTGAAACGAAGCTCAAGGGTAAAGGGGAAGAGTGGTTTGGGAATGTCTTTGGAGCAACGTCAGGGGTTAGTGAGAGGACAACAGCAAGGGAAGGAGTACCACTACTCCTGAAACAGGAGTTGTGGAAGTATGTGATAGAATATAAGAAAGTAAATTCTAGATTAATATGGGTAAAACTGAAAGTTGATGGAGAGAGATGGGTGATTATTGGTGCATATGCACCTGGGCATGAGAAGAAAGATCATGAGAGGCAAGTGTTTTGGGAGCAGCTGAATGAGTGTGTTAGTGGTTTTGATGCAAAAGACCGGTTTATAGTGATGGGTGATTTGAATGCAAAGGTGAGTAATGTGGCAGTTGAGGGAATAATTGGTATACATGGGGTATTCAGTGTTGTAATGGAA
>NC_092228.1:23623147-23643746 GCF_036320965.1 Panulirus ornatus
ACTCTATCATCAAACATAGACAGCAGATAGCATTTTACTGAACCTAAGTGTACAACGCGGAGGTATATGAATACGAATAAAGTGCATATGAACGCGCACCTTCCTATTAGCCAGGCCCATAGCAAAGCGGTTGGCATTCCCCACCTCTTGCACAGGGGTCCCGGGTTCGATCCAGGCTGCTGGAGGTTTCTATGATATATATATATATATATATATATATATATATATATATATATATATATATATGTATATATTCTATTTCCCACGTTAGCGAGGAAGCGCAAGGACACAGACGAGAGAATGGAACAACCCACCCACATACACATGTATATAAATACACGTCCACACACGCAAATATACGTACCTATACATCTCTACATATATATATATATATATATATATATATATATATATATATATATATATATATATATATATATATATATATATATATATTGGAGGTGGAAAGATGGAGTGAAAAAGATTTTGTGTGATCGGGGCCTGAACATGCAGGAGGGTGAAAGGAGGGCAAGGAATAGAGTGAATTGGAGCGATGTGGTATACAGGGGTTGACGTGCTGTCAGTGGATTGAATCAAGGCATGTGAAACGTCTGGGGTAAACCATGGAAAGCTGTGTAGGTGTGTATATTTGCGTGTGTGGACGTGTGTATGTACATGTGTATGGGGGGAGGGGGGGTTGGGCCATTTCTTTCGTCTGTTTCCTTGCGCTACCCCGCAAACGCGGGAGACAGCGACAAAGTATAAAAAAAAAAAAAAAAAAAGTATATATATATATATATATATATATATATATATATATATATACATACATATATATATATATATATATATATATATATATATATATATATATATATATATATATATATATATATATATATATATATATATATATATATATATATATATATATATATATATATATATATATACATATATATATATATATATATATATATATATATATATATATATATATATATATATATATATATATATATATATATATATATATGTATGTATATATATATATATATATATATATATATATATATATATATATATATATATATATATATATATATATATATATATATATATATATAGTGAATCATAGGGTGGGGGAGGGGGCAAAAATTCTGGGAGCCTTGAAGAATGTGTGGAAGGCGAGAACATTATCTCGGAAAGCAAAAATGGGTATGTTTGAAGGAATAGTGGTTCCAACAATGTTGTATGGTTGCGAGGCGTGGGCTATGGATAGAGTTGTGCGCAGGAGGATGGATGTGCTGGAAATGAGATGTTTGAGGACAATGTGTGGTGTGAGGTGGTTTGATCGAGTAAGTAACGTAAGGGTAAGAGAGATGTGTGGAAATAAAAAGAGCGTGGTTGAGAGAGCAGAAGAGGGTGTTTTGAAATGGTTTGGGCATATGGAGAGAATGAGTGAGGAAAGATTGACCAAGAGGATATATGTGTCGGAGGTAGAGGGAACGAGGAGAAGAGGGAGACCAAATTGGAGGTGGAAAGATGGAGTGAAAAAGATTTTGTGTGATCGGGGCCTGAACATGCAGGAGGGTGAAAGGAGGGCAAGGAATAGAGTGAATTGGAGCGATGTGGTATACCGGGGTTGACGTGCTGTCAGTGGATTGAAGCAGGGCATGTGAAGCGTCTGGGGTAAACCATGGAAAGCTGTGTAGGTATGTATATTTGCGTGTGTAGACGTATGCATATACATGTGTATGGGGGTGGGTTGGGCCATTTCTTTCGCCTGTTTCCTTGCGCTACCTCGCAAACGCGGGAGACAGCGAAAAAAAAAAAGAAAAAAAATATATCCTCCTGCGCACAACTCTAACCATAGCCCACGCCTCGCAACCATACAACATTGTTGGAACCACTATTCCTTCAAACATACCCATTTTTGCTTTCCGAGATAATGTTCTCGACCTCCAAACATTCTTCAAGGCTACCAGGATTTTCGCCCCCTCCCCCACCCTATGATCCACTTCCGCTTCCATGGTTCCATCCGTTGCCAGATCCAATCCCAGATATCTAAAACACTTTACTTCCTCCAGTTTTTCTCCATTCAAACTTACCTCCCAATTGACTTGACCCTCAACCTTACTGTACCTAATAACCTTGCTCTTATTCACATTTACCCTTAACTTTCTTCTTTCACACACTTTACCAAACTCAATCACCAGCTTCTGCAGTTTCTCACATAAATCAGCCACCAGCGCTGTATCATCAGCGAACAACAACTGACTCACTTCCCAAGCTCTATCATCCCCAACAGACTTCATACTTGCCCCTCTTTCCAAAACTCTTGCATTCACTTCCCTAACAACCCCACCCCTGCCGCAAACCTACTTTCACTGAGACTCAATCACTTTCCTCTCTTCCTACACGTACACATGCCTTACATCCTCGATAAAAACTTTTCACTGCTTCTAACAACTTGCCTCCCACACCATATATTCTTTATACCTTCCACAGAGCATCTCCATCAACTCTATCACATGCCTTCTCCAGATCCATAAATGCTACATACAAATCCATTTGCTTTTCTAAGTATTTCTCACATACATTCTTCAAAGCAAACACATGATCAACACATCCTCTACCACTTCTGAAACCACGCTGCTCTTCCCCAATCTGATGCTCTGTACATGCCTTCACCCTCTCAATCAATACCCTCTCATATAATTTACCAGGAATACTCAACAAACTTATACCTCTGTAATTTCAGCACTCACTCTTATCCCCTTTGCCTTTGTACAATGGCACTATGCACGCATTCCGCCAATCCTCAGGCACCTCACCATGAGTCATACATACATTAAATAATTTTACCAACCAGTCAATAATACAGTCACCCCCTTTTTTGATAAATTCCACTGCAATACCATCCAAATCTGCTGCCTTGCCGGCTTTCATCTTCCGCAAAGCTTTTACTACCTCTTCTCTGTTTACCAAATCATTTTCCCTAACCCTCTCACTTTGCACACCACCTCGACCAAAACACCCTATATCTGCCACTCTATCATCAAACACATTCAACAAACCTTCAAAATACTCACTCCATCTCCGTCTCACATCACCACTACTTGTTATCACCTCCCCATTTACGCCCTTCACTGAAGTTCCCATTTGCTCCCTTGTCTTACGCACGTTATTTACCTCCTTCCAGAACATCTTTTTATTATCCCTAAAATTTAATACATATATATATATATATATATACAACGCGGAGTTATATGAATACGAAGAAAGTGTATATGAACGCGCACCTTCATAGAACATACAAACCTCCAACAGCCAGGATCGAACCTGTGACCCCTTGTGCAAGAGGCAGGCATGCTAACCGCTAGGCTAAGGGACTGTATAATAGGAAAGAACTATTCGAAATACTAAGTACTCGAATACCCTTCGTCTCACAATGGGGAGCAACGGGGTCTATCGGTTGTTTCCGAACAGAACACATAGCCAGCTGATAGCGTTTTACCGAACCTGACTGTACAACGCGGAGTTATATAAATACGAATAAAGTGTATATGAACGCGCACCTTCATAGAACATACAAACCTCCAACAGCCAGGATCGAACCTGTGACCACTTGTGCAAGAGGCAGGTATCCTAACCGCTAGGCTAAGGGACTGTATAATAGGGAACAACTATTCGAAATACTAAGTACTCGAATACCCTTCGTCTCACAATGGTGAACAACGGCGTCTGTCGGTTGTTTCCGAACAGAACACATAGCCAGCTGATAGCATTTTACCGAACCTGACTGTACAACGCTGAGTTATATGGGAGATGTAAAAATGAAAGAGGCAGAAGGTCAAGAGAAAGGCCCTAGAGGTAAAAAAGAGGGCAAATGAGAGTTAGAGTGACAGAGTATCATTAAATTTTAGGGAGCATAAAAAGATATTTTGGAAGGAGGTAAATAAAGTGTGTAAGGCAAGGGAACAAATGGGAACTTCAGTGAAGGGGGCTAATGGGGAGGTGATAACAAGCAGTGTTGGTGTGAGAAGATGAAGTGATTATTTTGAAGGCTTGTTGAATGTGTTTGATGATAGAGTGGTAGGTATAGGGTGTTTGGGTCAAGATGGCGTGCAAATTGAGAGGGTTAGGGAAAATGATTTGGTAAATAGAGAAGACGCAGTAAAAGCTTTACGGAAGATGAAAGCCAACATTCTCTCTCCTTTTTTTAAAACCTATACAAATATTCACCTTCGCCTCCACAATATAATAATCAGACATCCCTCCAGTTGCATCTCTCAACACATTAAATTCCAAAAGTCATTCTTTCATGACCCTACCAATTAATACGTAATCCAATAACGTTCAATTGACATCTCTCCCACGTACATACGTATAATTTTGTATATCTCTCTTTTTGAACCAGGTATTTCCAATCACCAGTCCTTTTTCGACACAAATCTACAAAGTCTTCACCATTTCCATTTACAACACTGAATACCCCATGTACATCAATTATTCCCTCAACTGCCACATTACTCAACTTTGCATTCAATTCACCCATCACTATAACACGGTCTCGTGCAAAAAAAACTGCTAACACACACACTCAGCTGTTCCTAAAACGCTTGCCTCTCATGATCATTCTTCTCATGCCCAGGTATATAGACACCAATAATCACCCATCTCACTCCATCCACTTTCAGTTTTACCCAATGAATCTAGAGTTTACTTTCTTACACTCTATCACACAACTCCTGTTTCAGGAGTAGTGCTACTCCTTCACTTGCTCTTGTCCTTTCACAACCCCTGACTTTACTTCAAAAATATTCCCAAACCACTCTTCCCCTATACCCCTGAGCCATGATTCACTCAGAGCCAAAACATCAAGGCGCCTATCCTCAAACATAACCTATCTCTCCTTTTTTCTCATCTTAGTTACATCCACACACATTTAGACACCCCAATATGATATGAGCCTTCCAGAAGGGTGAGCACTCCCCGTGTGACTCCTTCTTCTGTTTCGTCTTTTAGAAAGTTAGAATAGAAGGAGAGGAGTGTTTCTATTCCCCTGCTCCCGTCCCCTTTATTCGCCTTTTACGAAACGTGGGGAATGCGTGGGGAAGTATTCTTTCTCCCCTATCCCCAGGAATGATATATAAATAAATATGTATGCATATATATATATATATTCATCCCTGGGGATAGGGGAGAAAGAATACTTATCTCGTATTCCCTGCGTGTCGTAGAAGGCGACTAAAAGGGGAGGGAGCGGGTGGCTGGAAATCCTCCCCTCTCTTTTTCTTTTTTTTTTCCAAAAGAAGGAACAGAGAAGTGGGCCAGGTGAGGATATTCCCTCTAAGGCCCAGTCCTCTGTTCTTAATGCTACCTCGCTAATATGGGAAATGGCAAATAGTATGAAAAGAAGAGAAATATATATATATATATATATATATATATATATATATATATATATATATATATATATATATATATATATATATATATATATATATATAGATATATATATATATATATATATATATATATATATATATATATATATATATATATATATATATATATATATATATATATATATATATATATATATATACATATATATATATATATATATATATATATATATATATATATATATATATATATATATATATATATATATATATATATATATATATATATATATATATATATATATATATATATATATATATATAAATATATATATATATATATATATATATATATATATATATATATATATATATATATATATATATATATATATATATATATATATATATATATATATATATATATATATATATATATATATATATATATATATATATGTATATATATATATATATATATATATATATATATATATATACATATATATATATATATATATATATATATATATATATATATAAATCATAGAGGTATAAGTTTGTTGAGTATTCCTGGTAAATTACATGGGAGGGAATTGATTGAGAGGGTGAAGGCATGTACAGAGCATCAGATTGGGGAAGAGCAGTGTGGTTTCAGAAGTGGTAGAGGATGTGTGGATCAGGTGTTTGCTTTGAAGAATGTATGTGAGAAATACTTAGAAAAGCAAATGGATTTGTATGTAGCATTTATGGATCTGGAGAAGGCATATGATAGAGTTGATAGAGATGCTCTGTGGAAGGTATTAAGAATATATGGTGTGGGAGGAAAGTTGTTAGAAGCAGTGAAAAGTTTTTATCGAGGATGTAAGGCATGTGTACGTGTAGGAAGAGAGGAAAGTGATTGGTTCTCAGTGAATGTAGGTTTGCGGCAGGGGTGTGTGATGTCTCCATGGTTGTTTAATTTGTTTATGGATGGGGTTGTTAGGGAGGTAAATGCAAGAGTTTTGGAAAGAGGGGCAAGTATGAAGTCTGTTGGGGATGAGAGAGCTTGGGAAGTGAGTCAGTTGTTGTTCGCTGATGATACAGCGCTGGTGGCTGATTCATGTGAGAAACTGCAGAAGCTGGTGACTGAGTTTGGAAAAGTGTGTGGAAGAAGAAAGTTAAGAGTAAATGTGAATAAGAGCAAGGTTATTAGGTACAGTAGGGTTGAGGGTCAAGTCAATTGGGAGGTGAGTTTGAATGTAGAAAAACTGGAGGAAGTGAAGTGTTTTAGATATCTGGGAGTGGATCTGGCAGCGGATGGAACCATGGAAGCGGAAGTGGATCATAGGGTGGGGGAGGGGGCGAAAATCCTGGGGGCCTTGAAGAATGTGTCGAAGTCGAGAACATTATCTCGGAAAGCAAAAATGGGTATGTTTGAAGGAATAGTGGTTCCAACAATGTTGTATGGTTGCGAGGCATGGGCTATGGATAGAGTTGTGCGCAGGAGGATGGATGTGCTGGAAATGAGATGTTTGAGGACAATGTGTGGTGTGAGGTGGTTTGATCGAGTAAGTAACGTAAGGGTAAGAGAGATGTGTGGAAATAAAAAGAGCGTGGTTGAGAGAGAAGAAGAGGGTGTTTTGAAGTGGTTTGGGCACATGGAGAGGATGAGTGAGGAAAGATTGACCAAGAGGATATATGTGTCGGAGGTGGAGGGAACAAGGAGAAGAGGGAGACCAAATTGGAGGTGGAAAGATGAAGTGAAAAAGATTTTGTGTGATCGGGGCCTGAACATGCAGGAAGGTGAAAGGAGGGCAAGGAATAGAGTGAATTGGAGCGATGTGGTATACCGGGGTTGACGTGCTGTCAGTGGATTGAAGCAGGGCATGTGAAGCGTCAGGGGTAAACCATGGAAAGCTGTGTAGGTATGTATATTTGCGTGTGTGGACGTTTGTATATACATGTGTATGGTGGGGGTTGGGCCATTTCTTTCGTCTGTTTCCTTGCGCTACCTCGCAAACGCGGGAGACAGCGACAAAGTATAATAAATAAATAATAAATATGTATATATATATATATATATATATATATATATATATATATATATATATATATATGCATATATATTTATTTATATATCATCCCTGGGGATAGGGGAGAAAGAATACTTCCCCACGCATTCCCCACGTTTCGTAGAAGGCGAATATATATATATATATATATATATATATATATATATATATATATATATATATATATATATATATATATATATGTATGTATATATATATATATATATATATATATATATATATATATACATATATATATATATATATATATATATATATATATATATATATATATATATATATATATATATATATATATATATATATATATATATATATATACATATATGTATATATATATATATATATGTATATATATATATATGCATATATATTTATTTATATATCATCCCTGGGGATAGGGGAGAAAGAATACTTCCCCACGCATTCCCCACGTTTCGTAGAAGGCGAATAAAGGGGACGGGAGCAGGGGAATAGAAACACTCCTCTCCTTCTATTCTAACTTTCTAAAAGACGAAACAGAAGAAGGAGTCACACGGGGAGTGCTCACCCTTCTGGAAGGCTCATTTCATATTGGGGTGTCTAAATGTGTGTGGATGTAACTAAGATGCATGCAGTAGCATGCTTTCCGACATGTTTCATGAGCTCCTCTTCGCCAACGGAACTACCTTGGCCACCAGTGATGCTACTACGTTTGTGAATCAAAAACCATTGCAACACAAACCTCGTCAGGTGGTAGTGTCCCGCAGTGTATCGAGACAGACTTCCCCAGAACTTTTTTAAAGGGGAAGTAAATGTTTATAGTTGTGTTACTGGAGTGATAGTTTTCATACATGGTGCTTTGACAAGAAAATAGTAAAATTGGAAAAAAAAAAATGTAGTTTAGACGTTGAAGCTTATTGATACAGTGGTTAAATTGATGAGAACTACTATTCACTTTTGTGTAAATAAATTAAACATTTTCCTTTTTCCATAGCCAGGGGTTGAACCATTATGTGACATTCATTTTTTTCTTTTCATTTTAAGCTAGAAGTTTCAGTTTTCTAAATTGTTTCTTACATTTTTCATATGTATATATATATGTATGTGTGTGTGTGTGTATATGTGCGTGTGTGTGTGTATGTGTGTGTATGTGAATATATTATTTTTTTTATTATACTTTGTCGCTGTCTCCCGCGTTTGCGAGGTAGCGCAAGGAAACAGACGAAAGAAATGGCCCAACCCACCCCCATACACATGTATATACATACGTCCACACACGCAAATATACACACCTACACAGCTTTCCATGGTTTACCCCTGACGCTTCACATGCCTTGATTCAATCCACTGACAGCACGTCAACCCCGGTATACCACATCGCTCCAATTCACTCTATTCCTTGCCCTCCTTTCACCCTCCTGCATGTTCAGGCCCCGATCACACAAAATCTTTTTCACTCCATCTTTCCACCTCCAATTTGGTCTCCCTCTTCTCCTTGTTCCCTCCTCCTCCGACACATATATCCTCTTGGTCAATCTTTCCTCACTCATCCTCTCCATGTGCCCAAACCACTTCAAAACACCCTCTTCTGCTCTCTCAACCACGCTCTTTTTATTTCCACACATCTCTCTTACCCTTACGTTACTCACTCGATCAAACCACCTCACACCACACATTGTCCTCAAACATCTCATTTCCAGCACATCCATCCTCCTGCGCACAACTCTATCCATAGCCCACGCCTCGCAACCATGCAACATTGTTGGAACCACTATTCCTTCAAACATACCCATTTTTGCTTTCCGAGATAATGTTCTCGACTTCGACACATTCTTCAAGGCCCCCAGAATTTTCGCCCCCTCCCCCACCCTATGATCCACTTCCGCTTCCATGGTTCCATCCGCTGCCAGATCCACTCCCAGATATCTAAAACACTTCACTTCCTCCAGTTTTTCTCCATTCAAACTCACCTCCCAATTGACTTGACCCTCAACCCTACCGTACCTAATAACCTTGCTCTTGTTCACATTTACTCTTAACTTTCTTCTTCCACACACGCATTCCTCGCGTGTCGTAGAAAGCGACTAGAGGGGACGGGAGCGGGGGGCTAGAAATCCTCCCCTTCTTGTATTTTTTTTTAACTTTCTAAAATGGGAAACAGAAGAAGGTGTCACGCGGGGAGTGCTCGTACTCCTCGAAGGCTCAGATTGGGGTGCCTAAATGTGTGTGGATGTAACCAAGATGTGAAAAAAGGAGAGATAGGTAGTATGTTTGAGGAAAGGAACCTGGATGTTTTGGCTCTGAGTGAAACGAAGCTCAAGGGTGAAGGGGAAGAGTGGTTTGGGAATGTCTTGGGAGTAAAGTCAGGGGTTAGTGAGAGGACAAGAGCAAGAGAAGGAGTAGCAGTACTCCTGAAACAGGAGTTGTGGGAGTACGTGATAGAATGTAAGAAAGTAAATTCTCGATTAATATGGGTAAAACTGAAAGTTGATGGAGAGAGATGGGTGATTATTGGTGCATATGCACCTGGGCATGAGAAGAAAGATCATGAGAGGCAAGTGTTTTGGGAGCAGCTGAATGAGTGTGTTAGTGGTTTTGGTGCACGAGACTGGGTTATAGTGATGGGTGATTTGAATGCAAAGGTGAGTAATGTGGCAGTTGAGGGAATAATTGGTATACATGGGGTGTTCAGTGTTGTAAATGGAAATGGTGAAGAGCTTGTAGATTTATGTGGTGAAAAAGGACTGATGATTGGGAATACCTGGTTTAAAAAGCGAGATATACATAAGTATACTTATGTAAGTAGGAGAGATGGCCAGAGAGCGTTATTGGATTACGTGTTAATTGACAGGCGCGCGAAAGAGAGACTTTTGGATGTTAATGTGCTGAGAGGTGCAACTGGAGGGATGTCTGATCATTATCTTGTGGAGGCTAAGGTGAAGATTTGTATGGGTTTTCAGAAAAAAAGAGTGAATGTTGGGGTGAAGAGGGTGGTGAGAGTAAGTGAGCTTGGGAAGGAGACTTGTGTGAGGAAGTACCAGGAGAGACTGAGTACAGAATGGAAAAAGGTGAGAACAATGGAAGTAAGGGGAGTATGGGAGGAATGGGATGTATTTATGGAATCAGTGATGGATTGCGCAAAAGATGCTTGTGGCATGAGAAGAGTGGGAGATGGGTTGATTAGAAAGGGTAGTGAGTGGTGGGATGAAGAAGTAAGAGTATTAGTGAAAGAGAAGAGAGAGGCATTTGGACGATTTTTGCAGGGAAAAAATGCAGTTGAGTGGGAGACGTATAAAAGAAAGAGACAGGAGGTCAAGAGAAAGGTGCAAGAGGTGAAAAAAAGGGCAAATGAGAGTTGGGGTGAGAGAGTATCATTAAATTTTAGGGAGAATAAAAAGATGTTCTGGAAGGAGGTAAATAAAGTGCGTAAGAGAAGGGAGCAAATGGGAACTTCAGTGAAGGGCGCAAATGGGGAGGTGATAACAAGTAATGGTGATGTGAGAAGGAGATGGAGTGAGTATTTTGAAGGTTTGTTGAATGTGTTTGATGATAGAGTGGCAGATATAGGGTGTTTTGGTCGAGGTGGTGTGCAAAGTGAGAGGGTTATGGAAAATGATTTGGTAAACAGAGAAGAGGTAGTAAAAGCTTTGCGGAAGATAAAAGCCGGCAAGGCAGAAGGTTTGGATGGTATTGCAGTGGAATTTATTAAAAAAGGGGGTGACTGTATTGTTGACTGGTTGGTAAGGTTATTTAATGTATGTATGACTCACGGTGAGGTGCCTGAGGATTGGCGGAATGCGTGCATAGTGCCATTGTACAAAGGGAAAGGGGATAAGAGTGAGTGCTCAAATTACAGAGGTATAAGTTTGTTGAGTATTCCTGGTAAATTATATGGGAGGGTATTGATTGAGAGGGTGAAGGCATGTACAGAGCATCAGATTGGGGAAGAGTAGTGTGGTTTCAGAAGTGGTAGAGGATGTGTTGATCAGGTGTTTGCTTTGAAGAATGTATGTGAGAAATACTTAGAAAAGCAAATGGATTTGTATGTAGCATTTATGGATCTGGAGAAGGCATATGATAGAGTTGATAGAGATGCTCTGTGGAAGGTATTAAGAATATATGGTGTGGGAGGCAATTTGTTAGAAGCAGTGAAAAGTTTTTATCGAGGATGTAAGGCATATGTACGTGTAGGAAGAGAGGAAAGTGATTAGTTCTCAGTGAATGTAGGTTTGCGGCACGGGTGTGTGATGTCTCCATGGTTGTTTAATTTGTTTATGGATGGGGTTGTTAGGGAGGTGAATGCAAGAGTTTTGGAAAGAGAGGCAAGTATGAAGTCTGTTGGAGATGAGAGAGCTTGGGAAGTGAGTCAGTTGTTGTTCGCTGATGATACAGCGCTGGTGGCTGATTCATGTGAGAAACTGTAGAAGCTGGTGACTGAGTTTGGTAAAGTGTGTGAAAGAAGAAAGTTAAGAGTAAATGTAAATAAGAGCAAGGTTATTAGGTACAGTAGGGTTGAGGGTCAAGTCAATTGGGAGGTGAGTTTGAATGGAGAAAAACTGGAGGAAGTGAAGTGTTTTAGATATCTGGGAGTGGATCTGGCAGCGGATGGAACCATGGAAGCGGAAGTGGATGATAGGGTGGGGGAGGGGGCGAAAATTCTGGGAGCCTTGAAGAATGTGTGGAAGTCGAGAACATTATCTCGGAAAGCAAAAATGGGTATATTTGAAGGAATAGTGGTTCCAACAATGTTGTATGGTTGCGAGGCATGGGCTATGGATAGAGTTGTGCGCAGGAGAATGGATGTGCTGGAAATGAGATGTTTGAGGACAATGTGTGGTGTGAGGTGGTTTGATCGAGTTAGTAACGTAAGGGTAAGAGAGATGTGTGGAAATAAAAAGAGCGTGGTTGAGAGAGCAGAAGATTGTGTTTTGAAATGGTTTGGGCACATGGAGAGAATGAGTGAGGAAAGATTGACCAAGAGGATATATATGTCGGAGGTGGAGGGAACGAGGAGAAGAGGGAGACCAAATTGGAGGTGGAAAGATGGAGTGAAAAAGATTTTGTGTGATCGGGGCCTGAACATGCAGGAGGGTGAAAGGAGGGCAAGGAATAGAGTGAATTGGAGCGATGTGGTATACCGGGGTTGACGTGATGTCAGTGGATTGAATCGGGGCATGTGATGCGTCTGGGGTAAACCATGGAAAGCTGTGTAGGTATGTATATTTTGCGTGTGTGGACGTATGTATATACATGTGTATGTTGGTGGGTTGGGCCATTTCTTTCGTCTGTTTCCTTGCGCTACCTCGCAAACGCGGGAGACAGCGACAAAGCAAAAAAAAAAAAAAAAAAAAATATATATATATATATATATATATATATATATATATATATATATATATATATATATATATATATATATATATATATATTTTCCCTGGGGATAGGGGAGAGAGAATACTTCCCACGTATTCCCTGCGTGTCGTAGAAGGCGACTAAAAGGGGAGGGAGCGGGGGGCTGGAAATCCTCCTCTCTCATTTTTTTTTTTTAATTTTCCAAAAGAAGGAACAGAGAATTGGGCCAGGTGAGGGTATTCCCTCAAGGCCCAGTCCTCTGTTCTTAACGCTACCTCGCTAATGCGGGAAATGGCGAATAGTTTGAAAGAAAAAAAGAATATATATATATATATATATATATATATATATATATATATATATATATATATATATATATATATATACATATATTTATTTATATATTATCCTCCTCGAAGGCTCAGATTGGTGTGTTTAAATGTGTGTGGATGTAACCAAGATGAGAAAAAAGGAGAGATATGTTGTATGTTTGAGGAAAGGAACCTGGCTCTGAGTGAAACGAAGAGTTGTTTGGGAATGTCTTGGGAGTAAAGTTAGTGGTTAGTGAGAGGACAAGATCAAGGGAGGGAGCAGCACTACTCATGAAACAGGAGTGGTAGGAGTGTGTGATAAACTGTAGGAAAGTAAAATATAGATTGATATGAGAGAAACTGAAAGTGGATTGAGAAAGTTGGGTGATTATTGGTGCATATGCACCTAGGTATGAGAAGAAAGATCATGAGAGGCATGTGTTTTGTGAGCAGCTGGCTGAGTGAGTGTGTTAGTAGTGTTGATACACGAGAACAGGTTATAGTGATGGGTGATTTGAATGCAAAGGTGAGTAATGTGGCAGTTGAGGGAATAAATGGTGTACATTATGTGTTCAGTGTTGTAAAATGAAATGGTTAAAAGATTGTAGATTTATATGATGAAAAAGGACTGGTTATTGGGAATACCTGGTTCAAAAGGAGAGATATAGATAAGTATACATATGTAAGTAGGAGAGATGGCCAGAAAGCGTTATTGGATTACGTGTTAAGTGATAGGCGCGCAAACGAGAGACTTTTCGATGTTAATGTGCTGAAAGGTGCAACTAAAGGGATGTCTGATCATTATCTTTGGAGGCAAAGGTGAAGATTTGTAGAGGTTTTCAGAAAAGAAGAGAGAATGTTGAGATGAAGAGAGTGGTGAGAGTATGTGAGCTTGGGAAGGAGACTTTTGTCAGGAAGTACCAGGAGAGACTGAGTACAGAATGGAAAAGGGTGAGAACAAAGGAGGTAAGGGGAGTGGAGGAGGAATGGGATTTATTTAGGGAAGCACTGATTGCTTATGCAAAAGATGCTTGTGGCATGAGAAACGTGGGAGGTGGGCAGATTAGAAAGAGTAGTAAGTGGTGGCATAAAGAAGTAAGATTATTAGTGAAAGAGAAGAGAGAGGCAGTTGGACGATTTTTGCAGGGAAATAATGGAAATGACTGGGAGATGTATAAAAGAAAAACGCAGGAGGTCAAGAGAGAGGTGCAAGAGGCGAAGAAGGTGTTCAATGAGAGTTGGGGTGAGAGAGTATCATTGAATTTTAAGGAGCATAAAAGGATGTTTTGGAAGGAGTTAGATAAAGTTCGTAAGACAAGGGATCAAATGGGATCATCAGTGAAGGGGACTAATTAGGCGGTGGTAACAAGTAGTGGTGATGTGAGAAGGAGATGGAGTGACTATTTTGAACGTTTGTTGAATGTGTTTGATGATAGAGCGGCAGATGTAGGGTGTTTTGGTCGAGGTGGTGTCCAAAGTGAGAGGGTTAGGGAGAATGATTTGGTAAACAGTGAAGAGGTAGTAAAAGCTTTGCGGAAGATGAAATCCGGCAAGGCAGCGGGTTTGGATGGTATTGCAGTGTAATTTATTAAAAAAGGGTGTGACTGTTTTTGTTGATTGGTTGGTAAGGTTATATAATAAAGTTGATAGAGATGCTCTGTGGAAGGTATTAAGAATATATGTTATGGGAGGCACGTTGGTAGAAGCAGTAAAATGTTTTTATATAGGATATATAAGTAAGTAACGTAAGGGTAAGAGAGATGTGTGGAAATAAAAGGAGCGTGGTTGAGAGAGCAGAAGAGGGTGTTTTGAAATGGTTTGGGCACATGGAGAGAATGAGTGAGGAAAGATTGACCAAGAGGATATATGTGTCGGAGGTGGAGGGAACGAGGAGAAGAGGGAGACCAAATTGGAGGTGGAAAGATGGAGTGAAAAGGATTTTGTGTGATCGGGGCCTGAACATGCAGGAGGGTGAAAGGAGGGCAAGGAATAGAGTGAATTGGAGCGATGTGGTATACAGGGGTTGACGTGCTGTCAGTGGATTGAATCAAGGCATGTGAAGCTGTGTAGGTATGTATATTTCCGTGTGTGGACGTGTGTATGTACATGTGTATGGGGGGGGTTGGGCCATTTCTTTCGTCTGTTTCCTTGCGCTACCTCCCAAACGCGGGAGACAGCGACAAAGTATAAAAAAAAAAAAAATAAGACATTTGTACTAGTAGGATGCGAGGAATGTGATTGGTTCCCAGTGAATGTCGGTTTGCGTCAGCGGTGCGTGATGTCTCCATGGATGTTTAATTTCTTCATAGATGGGGTTGTTAGGGAGGTAAATGCAAGAGTCTTGGAGAGAGAGGCAAGTATGTAGTCTCTCGTGGATGAGAGGGCTTGGGAAGTGAGTCAGCTGTTGTTCGCTGATGATACAACGCTGGTAGCTGATTTTGGTGAGAAACTGCAAATGCTGGTGACTGAGTTTGGTAAAGTGTGTGAAAGAAGAAATCTGAGAGTATTTGTGAATATGAGCAAGGTTATTAGGTACAGTAGGGTAGAGGGACAAGTGAACTGGGAGGTAAGTTTGAATGAAGAAAAACTGAAGGAAGTGAAGTGTTTTAGATATCTGGGCAGCAGATGGAACCATGGAAGCAGAAGTGAGTCACATTGGTAGGGGAGGGGGCGAAGGCTCTGGGAGCGTTGAAGAATTTGTGGAAGGCGAGAACATTATCTCGGAAAGCAAAAATGAATGTTTGAAGGAATAGTGGTTCCAACAATGTTATATGGTTGCGAGGCGTGGGCAATAGATGGGGTTGTGCGGAAGAGGGTGGATGTGTTGGAAATGAGATATTTCAGGACAATATCTAGTGTGAGGTGTTTTGGTCGAGTATGTTATGTAAGGGTAAGAGAGATGTGTGGTAATAAAAAGATTCTGGTTGAGAGAGCAGAAGAGTGTGTATTGAAATGTTTTTGTCACATGGAGAGAATGAGTGGAAAAAGATTGATAATGGGGATATATGTGTCAGAGGTGGAGGGAAAGGGAAGTGGGAGGCCAAATTATAAATGGAAGGATGGAGTGAAATAGATTTTGAGCAATCAGGGCCTGAACAAGCAGGAGGGTGAAAGGCATACAAGGAATAAATTGGATTAGGACGCTGTGGTACACCGGGGTCGTCGTGCTGTCAATGAGACTCAGTGTGAACGAATGTGGCCTTTGTTGTCTTTTCCTAGCGTTCCCTTGCGTGCCTCCGGTGGAGGGTGAGTGTCATTTAATGTGCGGGGGGGTGGGGGGATGGGAATGAATATAGGCTGCAAGTATGAATTATATACATGTCGTGTATATATATATATATATATATATATATATATATATATATATATATATATATATATATATATATATATATATATATATATATATATATATATATATATATTTTTTTTTTTATACTTTGTCGCTGTCTCCCGCGTTTGCGAGGTAGCGCAACGAAACAGACGAAAGAAATGGCCCAACCCCCCCCCCCCCATACACATGTATATACATACGTCCACACATGCAAATATACATACCTACACAGCTTTCCATGGTTTACCCCAGACGCTTCACATGCCCTGATTCAATCCACTGACAGCATGTCAGCCCCGGTATACCACATCGCTCCAATTCACTCTATTCCTTGCCCTCCTTTCACCCTCCTGCATGTTCAGGCCCCGATCAAACAAAATCTTTTTCACTCCATCTTTCCACCTCCAATTTGGTCTCCCTCTTCTCCTTGTTCCCTCCACCTCCGACACATATATCCTCTTGGTCAATCTTTCCTCACTCATCCTCTCCATGTGCCCAAACCACTTCAAAACACATTCTTCTGCTCTCTCAACCACGCTCTTTATATATATATATATATATATATATATATATATATATATATATATATATATATATATATATATATATATATATATATATATATATATATATATATATATATATATATTTTTTTACCTCCATAACAACACCATCCATAAACAAATTAAACATATATATATATATATATATATATATATATATATATATATATATATATATATATATATCTTTTTCTTCCAAACTATTCGCCATTTCCCGCATTAGCGAGGTAGCGTTAAGAACAGAGGACTGGGCCTTTGAGGGAATATCCTCACCTGGCCCTCTTCTCTGTTCATTCTTTTGGAAAATTAAAAAAAAAAAACAAAAAAAAAAAAACGAGACGGGAGGATTTCCAGCCCCCCTCTCCGTTCCCTTTTAGTCGCCTTCTACGACACGCAGGGAATACGTGGGAAGTATTCTTTCTCCCCTATCCCCAGGGTATATATATATATATATATATATATATATATATATATATATATATATATATATATATATATACACGGAAGGAGCGGGTGGCTGGAAATTCTCCGCTCTCATTTTTCTTTAATTTACGAAAGAGGGAACAGAGAAGGGGGTCATGTAAGGATGTTTCCTCAAAGTCCCAGTCCTCTGTTCTTAACGCTACCTCGCTAATGCGGGAAATGGCGAATGGTATGAAAAAAAAAAAATATATATATATATATATATATATATATATATATATATATATATATATATATATATATATATATATATATATATATATATATATATATATATATCTTTTTTTTTTTTTGTCGCTGTCTCCCGCGTTTGCGAGGTAGCGCAAGGAAACAGACCAAAGAAATTGCCCAACCCACCCCCATACACATGTATATACATACATCCACACACGCAAATATACATACCTACACAGCTTTCCATAGTTTACACCAGACGCTTCACATGCCCTGATTCAATCCACTGACAGTACGTCAACCCCGGTATACCACATCGATCCAATTCACTCTATTCCTTGCCCTCCTTTCACCTTCCTGCATGTTCAGGCCCCGATCACACAAAATCTTTTTCACTCCATCTTTCCACCTCCAATTTGGTCTCCCACTTCTCCTCGTTCCCTCCACCTCCGACACATATATCCTTTTGGTCAATCTTTCCTCACTCATTCTCTCCTTGTGCCCAAACCATTTCAAAACACCCTCTTCTGCTCTCTCAACCACGCTCTATTTATTTCCACACATCTCTCTTACCCTTACGTTACTTACTGGATCAAACCACCTCACACCACAAATTGTCCTCAAACATCTCATTTCCAGCACATCCATCCTCCTGCGCACAACTCTATCCATAGCCCACGCCTCGCAACCATACAACATTGTTGGAACCACTATTCCTTCAAACATACCCATTTTTGATTTCCGAGATAATGTTCTCGACTTCGACACATTCTTCAAGGCTCCCAGGATTTTCGCCCCCTCCCCACCCTATGATTCACTTCCGCTTCCATGGTTCCATCCGCTGCCAGATCCACTCCCAGATATCTAAAACACTTTACTTCCTCCAGTTTATCTCCATTCAAACTTACCTGCCAATTGACTTGACCCTCACCCCTACTGTACCTGATAACCTTGCTCTTATTCACATTTACTCTTAACTTTCTTCTTTCATACACTTTACCAAACTCAGTCACCAGCTTCTGCAGTTTTCCACATGAATCAGCCACCAGCGTTGTATCATCAGCGAACAACAACTGACTCACTTCCCAAGCTCTCTCATCCCCAACAGACTTCATACTTGCCCCTCTTTCCAAAACTCTTGCATTCACCTCCCTAACAACCCCATCCATAAACAAATTAAACACCATGGAGACATCACACACCCCTGCCGCAAACCTACATTCACTGGGAACCAATCACTTTCCTCTCTTCCTTCACGTACACATGCCTTACATCCTCGATAAAAACTTTTCACTGCTTCTAACAACTTGCCTCTCACACCATATATTCTTAATACCTTCCACAGAGCATCTCTATCAACTCTATCATATGCCTTCTCCAGATCCATAAATGCTACATATAAATCCATTTACTTTTCTAAGTATTTCTCACATACATTCTTCAAAGCAAACACCTGATCCACACATCCTCTACCACTTCTGAAAACACACTACTCTTCCCCAATCTGATGCTCTGTACACGCCTTCACCCTCTCAATCAATACCCTCTCATATAATTTACCAGGAATACTCAACAAATTTATACCTCTGTAATTTGAGCACTCACTCTTATCCCCTTTGTCTTTGTACAATGGCACTATGCACGCATTCCGTCAATCCTCAGGCACCTCACCATGAGTCATACATACATTAAATAACCTTACCAACCAGTCAATAATACAGTCACCCCTTTTTTAATAAATTCCACTGCAATACCATCCAAACCTGCTGCCTTGCCGGCTTTCATCTTCCGCAAAGCTTTTACTACCTCTTCTCTGTTTACCAAATCATTTTCCCTAACCCTCTCACTTTGCACACCACCTCGACCAAAACACCCTATATCTGCCACTCTATCATCAAACACATTCAACAAACCTTCAAAATACTCACTCCATCTTCTCACATCACCACTACTTGTTATCACCTCCCCATTTGCGCCCTTCACTGAAGTTCCCATTTGCTCCCTTGTCTTACGCACTTTATTTACCTCCTTCCAGAACATCTTTTTATTCTCCCTAAAATTTAATGATACCCTCTCACCCCAACTCTCATTTGCCCTCTTTTTCACCTCTTGCACCTTTCTCTTGACCTCCTGTCTCTTTCTTTTATACATCTCCCACTCAATTGCATTTTTTCCCTGCAAAAATCGTCCAAATGCCTCTCTCTTCTCTTTCACTAATAATCTTAATTCTTCATCCCACCACTCACTACACTTTCTAATCAACCCACCTCCCACTCTTCTCATGCCACAAACATCTTTTGCGCAATCCATCACTGATTCCCTAAATACATCCCATTCCTCCCCCACTCCCCTAATTCCATTGTTCTCACCTTTTTCCATTCTGTACTCAGTCTCTCCTGGTACTTCCTCACAACAATCTCCTTCCCAAGCTCACTTACTCTCACCAACCTCTCACCCCCAACGTTTCACACCTCTCTCTCTCTCCTCTCTCTCATCCTCTCGTCTCATCGTCCGCCTCTCGATTTCTCTCTCTCTCATCCCTCCAACAAGTAAATCAATCAATCTCCTCTTCTCTCTCCTCTCTCCTCGTTCTCTCCCTAAATCGTCTCACTCCTCCTCTCTCTCTCTCTCTCTCTCTCTCCTCTCTCTCTCTCTCTTTCTCCTCTCCGACTCTCTCGTCTCTCATCTCTCTCCTCTATATATATCAATATAGTATATATATATATAATTCTTTCTTTCATACTATTCGCCATTTCCCGCAATTAAATCGAGGTCAGCGTTTGAGAACAGAAGACTGGGCCCTTGAGGGAATACCCACCTGGGCCCCTTCTCTGTTCCCTCCTTTGGAAGATTAAAAAAAAAAAGAAAAAAAAAAAAATGTGAGAGGGGAGGAGTTCCAGCCCCCCGCTCC